>NW_027639510.1:89094-124094 GCF_949606895.1 Notothenia rossii | reverse complement strand
CCCCCCCCCCCTCTGGAATAACACAGAGAGTGTCCCCCCCCCCTCTGGAATAACACAGAGTGTGTGTATGTGTTTGCTGACACACTCTTTACTTTACAGTGTTTTAATAAACGAGTCTGTGATAAACACATCGTTTTAGAAATGAGACCTCGACATGTCACAGATATGAGACATCCTGCAGGATGTTTCATATCTGCTCACACACACACACACACACACACACACACACACACACACACACACACACACACACACACACACACACACACACACACACACACACACACACACACACACACACACACACACAACACACACACCCCCCCCCCCCCCCCCCCATTCATTAGAGCCTAATGAATCAGGCTCTAATGAATCAGACTCTAATGAATCAGACTCTAGTGAATCAGGCTCTAATGAATCAGACTCTAATGAATCAGACTCTAGTGAATCAGGCTCTAATGAATCAGACTCTAGTGAATCAGGCTCTAATGAATCAGACTCTAATGAATCAGATTCTAATGAATTAGACTCTAGTGAATCAGGCTCTAATGAATCAGACTCTAATGAATCAGGCTCTAATGAATCAGACTCTAATGAATCAGACTCTAATGAATCAGGCTCTAATGAATCAGACTCTAGTGAATCAGACTCTAATGAATCAGACTCTCGTGAATCAGACTCTAATGAATCAGACTCTAATGAATCAGGCTCTAATGAATCAGACTCTAATGAATCAGACTCTAATGAATCAGGCTCTAATGAATCAGACTCTAATGAATCAGACTCTAATGAATCAGGTTCTAATGAATCAGACTCTAGTGAATCAGGTTCTAATGAATCAGACTATAATGAATCAGATTCTAGTGAATCCGGTTCTAATGAATCAGACTCTAATGAATCAGACTCTAATGAATCAAACTCTAGTGAATCAGACTCTAATGAATCAGACTCTAGTGAATCAGACTCTAATGAATCAGACTCTAGTGAATCAAACTCTAATGAATCAGACTCTAATGAATCAGGCTCTAATGAATCAGACTCTATTGAATCAGACTCTCGTGAATCAGACTCTAGTGAATCAGACTCTAATGAATCAGACTCTAGTGAATCAGACTCTAGTGAATCAGACTCTAATGCATCAGACTCTAATGAATCAGACTCTAGTGAATCAGACTCTAATGAATCAGACTCCAATTAATCAGACTCTAATGAATCAGACTCTAATGAATCAGGCTCTAGTGAATCAGACTCTAGTGAATCAGACTCTAGTGAATCAGACTCTAATGAATCAGACTCTAATGAATCAGACTCTAATGAATCAGACTCTAATGCATCAGACTCTAATGAATCAGACTCTAATGAATCAGACTCTAGTGAATCAGACTCTGGTGAATCAGACTCTAATGAATCAGACTCTAATGAATCAGACTCTAATGAATCAGACTCTAATGAATCAAACTCTAGTGAATCAGACTCTGGTGAATCAGACTCTAATGAATCAGACTCTAATGAATCAGACTCTAGTGAATCAGACTCTAATGAATCAGACTCTAATGAATCAGGTTCTAATGAATCAGACCACCTCCACACAGACTCTGTGTGGATCTGGGGGGGCTCTGTGTGGAGGTGAGGGGGCTCTGTGTGGAGGTGAGGGGGCTCTATGTGGAGGTGGGGGGGCTCTGTTTGGAGGTGAGGGGGCTCTGTGTGGAGGTGAGGGGGCTCTGTGTGGAGGTGGGGGGCTCTGTGTGGAGGTGGGGGGGCTCTGTTTGGAGGTGGGGGGCTCTGTGTGGAGGTGGGGGGGCTCTGTTTGGAGGTGGGGGGCTCTGTGTGGAGGTGGGGGGGCTCTGTGTGGAGCTACACTGTGTATGAGGCCCTAAAGTATCTTTATCAAATGCAAACATTGATGCCACCAAATCACACAATCCAAATAGAAAGTACTCAATTCTCCATGACTCCATGTCTCAGTGTCTCCATGTCTGAGTGTCTCCATGTCTCAGTGTATCCATGTCTCCATGTCTCAGTGTCTCAATGTATCAGTGTATCCATGTCTCCATGTCTCAGTGTCTCAATATCTCAGTGTCTCCATGTCTCAGTGTCTCAGTGTCTCCATGTCTCAGTGTCTCCATGTCTCAGTGTCTCCATGTCTCAGTGTCTCAATGTCTCCATGACTCCATGTCTCAGTGTCTCCATGTCTCAGTGTCTCCATGTCTGAGTGTCTCCATGTCTCAGTGTATCCATGTCTCCATGTCTCAGTGTCTCCATGTCTCAGTGTATCCATGTCTCCATGTCTCAGTGTCTCCATGTCTGAGTGTCTCCATGTCTCAGTGTATCCATGTCTCCATGTCTCAGCGTCTCAATGTATCAGTGTCTCCATGTCTCAGTGTCTCCATGTCTCAGTGTCTCCATGTCTCAGTGTCTCCATGTCTCAGTGTCTTCTGGACCTGTCTGCTGCATTCGACACGGTGAACCATCAGATCCTCCTTCACACTCTCCAAGAACTTGGAGTTTCAGGCTCTGCACTTTCCCTCCTCACCTCATACCTCAAAGACCTACAGGGTAACTTGGAGAGGGTCCGAGTCCGCCCCTTGTAAATTAACTACAGTGGTCCCTCAGGGCTCTGTTCTCGGTCCCCTCCTCTTCTCCTTGTATACAAACTCGCTCGGATCAGTCATTAGCCCGCATGGTTTTTCATACCACTGCTACGCTGACGACACCCAACTAATTCTGTCCTTTCCCCGCTCAGAGACCCAGGTCGTCGCACGCATCTCTGCTTGCCTAGCAGACATCTCTCAGTGGATGTCTGCTCATCACCTCAAGCTCAACCTTGACAAGACTGAACTGCTTTTCCTTCCGGGAAAAGATTGTCTCACTCTTGACCTAACAATCAACATTGGCCCCTCTGTTGTTTCCCCGACTCAGACTGCAAGGAATCTGGGTGTGACCCTAGATAACAAACTGTCCTTCACTGCAAACATCTCTGCTACAACCCACTGCTGCAGATACACTCTTTACAACATCAGGAGGACATGTCCCCAGCTGACCCAGAAAGAGACGCAGGTTCTGGGGTCCAGGCTCTCGTCATCTCACGCCTAGACTACTGCAACTCCCTCCTGGCTGGTCTACCTGCATGTGCCATCCGACCTCTGCAGCTCATCCAGAATGCAGCGGCTCGTCTGGTCTTCAACCTTCCTAAATGTTCCCACACCACGCCGCTCCTCCGCTCCCTTCACTGGCTTCCAGTAACTGCTAGAATCCACTTCAAGACACTGGTACTTGCGTACCATGCTGTGAATGGATCTGGCCCTTCCTACATCCAGGACATGGTTAAACCGTACACCCCAGCACGTGCACTCCGCTCTGCATCAGCCAAACAGCTCGCTGCCCCCGCACTGCGAGGGGGACCCAAGTTCCCATCAGCAGAAACACGTGGGTTTGCTATCCTGGCTCCAAAATGGTGGAATGAGCTCCCCATTGAAATCAGGACAGCAGAAAGCTTACACATCTTCTTCAGACTGAAAACTCATCTCTTTGGACTCCACTTCCAGAGATAGAATTACTAACAAAGCACTTATATACTAATAAAGGACTGGCTGATCTAAAGCCAGTTGAGTAGCACTTGAAATGTTTAGCTCTATGAAACCTGATGAACTTATATGATTCTGTTTTCTTCAAGGTTGTATCTTGTTGGTCGAACGCACTTATTGTGAGTCTCTTTGGATAAAAGCCTCAGCTAAATGATATGTAATGTGTCTCCATGTCTCAGTGTCTCCATGTCTCAGTGTCTCCATGTCTCATTGTCTCAGTGTCTCCATGTCTCCATGTCTCAGTGTCTCCATGTCTCAGTGTCTCCATGTCTCCATGTCTAAGTGTCTCTGTGTCTCCATGTCTCAGTGTCTCCATGTCTCCATGTCTCCATGTCTAAGTGTCTCTGTGTCTCCATTTGTCAGTGTCTCCATGTGTCAGTGTTTCCATGTCTCAGTGTCTCCATGTCTCAGTGTCTCCATGTCTCAGTGTCTCCACGTCTCCATGTCTCAGTGTCTCCATGTCTCAGTGTCTCCATGTCTCCATGTCTAAATGTCTCCGTGTCTCCATTTGTCAGTGTCTCCATTTGTCAGTGTCTCCATGTCTCAGTGTCTCCATGTCTCAGTGTCTCCATGTCTCCATGTCTCAGTGTCTCCATGTCTAAGTGTCTCCGTGTCTCCATTTGTCAGTGTTTCCATGTCTCAGTGTGTCCATGTCTCAGTGTCTAAGTGTCTCCGTGTCTCCATGTGTCAGTGTTTCCATGTCTCAGTGTCTCCATGTCTAAGTGTCTCCGTGTCTCCATGTGTCAGTGACTCCATGTGTCAGTGACTCCATGTGTCAGTGTTTCCATGTCTCAGTGTGTCCATGTCTCAGTGTCTCCATGTCTCAGTGTCTCCATGTCTCAGTGTCTCCATGTGTCAGTGTCTCCATGTCTCAGTGTCTCAGTGTCTCCATGTCTCAGTGTCTCAATGTCTCAGTGTCTCCATGTCTCAGTGTCTGCATGTGTCAGTGTCTCCATGTGTCAGTGTCTCCATGTGTCAGTGTCTCCGTGTCTCAGTGTCTCCGTGTCTCAGTGTCTCCATGTGTCAGTGTCTCCATGTCTCCAACACACACACACACACACACACACACACACACACACACACACACACACACACACACACACACACACACACACACACACACACACACACACACACACACACACACACACACACACACACACACACACACACACACACACACACACACACAATAGGTGCAGCTAGTCTGAATGACTTTGTATTCTGCAGGGTAGCTGGTGGATTTACTCCAGGTGGAACTAAAGTCTGATTCAACACTTGATTAGATTTCACATCATTCATCCACATCTGAGAAGTAACTAAAGGTATTAAATACATGTAGTGAGTAGAAGTACACCATGTACCTCTGAACTGTAGTGAGTAGAAGTACACCATGTACCTCTGAACTGTAGTGAGTAGAAGTACTCCATGTACCTCTGAACTGTAGTGAGTAGAAGTACACCATGTACCTCTGAACTGTAGTGAGTAGAAGTACACCATGTACCTCTGAACTGTAGAGGAGTAGAAGTACGCCATGTACCTCTGAACTGTAGTGAGTAGAAGTACTCCATGTACCTCTGAACTGTAGTGAGTAGAAGTACACCATGTACCTCTGAACTGTAGAGGAGTAGAAGTACACCATGTACCTCTGAACTGTAGTGCAGTAGAAGTACACCATGTGCCTCTGAACTGTAGTGAGAAGAAGTACACCATGTACCTCTGAACTGTAGAGGAGTAGAAGTACTCCATGTACCTCTGAACTGTAGTGAGTAGAAGTACACCATGTACCTCTGAACTGTAGTGGAGTAGAAGTACTCCATTTACCTCTGAACTGTAGAGAGTAGAAGTACTCCATGTACCTCTGAACTGTAGTGAGTAGAAGTACACCATGTACCTCTGAACTGTAGAGGAGTAGAAGTACACCATGTACCTCTGAACTGTAGAGGAGTAGAAGTACACCATGTACCTCTGAACTGTAGTGCAGTAGAAGTACACCATGTACCTCTGAACTGTAGTGAGAAGAAGTACACCATGTACCTCTGAACTGTAGTGAGTAGAAGTACACCATGTACCTCTGAACTGTAGTGGAGTAGAAGTACTCCATTTACCTCTGAACTGTAGAGAGTAGAAGTACTCCATGTACCACTGAACTGTAGTGGAGTAGAAGTACTCCATTTACCTCTGAACTGTAGAGGAGTAGAAGTACGCCATGTACCACTGAACTGTAGAGGAGTAGAAGTACACCATGTACCTCTGAACTGTAGAGGAGTAGAAGTACACCATGTACCTCTGAACTGTAGTGCAGTAGAAGTACACCATGTACCTCTGAACTGTAGTGAGAAGAAGTACACCATGTACCTCTGAACTGTAGAGGAGTAGAAGTACTCCATGTACCTCTGAACTGTAGTGAGTAGAAGTACACCATGTACCTCTGAACTGTAGTGGAGTAGAAGTACTCCATTTACCTCTGAACTGTAGAGAGTAGAAGTACTCCATGTACCTCTGAACTGTAGTGAGTAGAAGTACACCATGTACCTCTGAACTGTAGAGGAGTAGAAGTACACCATGTACCTCTGAACTGTAGAGGAGTAGAAGTACACCATGTACCTCTGAACTGTAGTGGAGTAGAAGTACACCATGTACCTCTGAACTGTAGTAGAAGTACACCATGTACCTCTAAATTGTAGTGAGTAGAAGTACACCATATACCTCTGAACTGTAGAGGAGTAGAAGTACACCATATAACTCTGAACTGTAGAGAGTAGAAGTACACCATGTACCTCTGAACTGTAGTGAGTGGAAGTACACCATGTACCACTGAACTGTAGTGGAGTAGAAGTACACCATGTACCTCTGAACTGTAGAGAGTAAAAGTACACCATGTACCACTGAACTGTAGTGGAGTAGAAGTACACCATGTACCTCTGAACTGTAGAGAGTAAAAGTACACCATATACCTCTGAACTGTAGTGCAGTAGAAGTAAACCATGTACCTCTGAACTCTAGTGAGTAGAAGTCCACCATGTACCTCTGAACTGAAGTGGAGTAGAAGTACACAGTGGCAGAACATGGATATACTAAAGTAAAGTACAATCTAAAACTTGTACTTCAGTACAGTACTTGAGTAAATGTAGTTACTTCCCATCTCTGTATATATATATATATATATATATATATATATATATATATATATATATATATATATACAACTAAGGAGTGTATATATATAAAGTGTATATATATATATATATATATATATATATATATATATATAAAACTATAAATATATATATATATATATATATATATATATATATATATATATATATATATATATATATATATATATATATATCAAACTAGAGAGTGTAGAAAGGGAAAGGGGGTGTCTGGTTTCTCCTCAGGTGGGCGGGGTCAGTGATGAAGACGAGGAGTGGGTCTGTCGCAACGTTTTCTTCCCTTTGTTTCACTGGAAAGTTCCTGATGAACAAACCGAGCGGACCGGGACCGGACCTGGACTAAAAGACCCGGGTCAGAGCTGCTAATACCGGACTGCAAGGGGATTTAACCCGGACTAAACCCGGATTAAAAACGGATTAGAAACGGATTAGAGGCAGTGGAGCAGCGGGATTTAGTTTGGGGTCCAGCTGCGTGTGTGAGAGTGTGTGTGTGAGAGAGTGTGCGTGTGAGAGAGTGTGTGTGTGTGTGTGTGTGTGTGTGTGTGTGTGTGTGTGTGTGTGTGTGTGTGTGTGTGTGTGTGTGTGTGTGTGTGTGTGTGGAGTCTGGATCGGAACATGGGCTGGTAGTTTCGGGGGGGGGGCTGATGGACCCTTGCGCCTCTCTCTGATCTAATGATGCGCGCAATGGACTGCGCGCGCCCGCTGCTGCTGCTGCTGCTGCTGCTGCTCGCGCTGTGGAGCTGCTCGGACGCACGGAGCGCGATCCCGCAGCGCGCGTCCTACAGCCTGTACTCTGGAGGGCACGCGCAGGGAGCTCGCGCCGCCAGCAGACACAGGTAGGCTGCATGCGCACGGAAAGTATTTTCATCTTTTAACCAGAGGAGGAACCAGTAATCAGATCCTGTTCTGGGGGAAAAGTAAACATACTCATCATCTCAGAATAATATATATGACATGTTTTATAATGATTGATCATGAAAGTGTTCTCAAAGCTGGTGAAGGTGCAGCTAGTTTGAATGACTTTGTATACTGCAGGGTAGCTTGTGGATTTACTCCAGGAGGAACTAAAGTCTGAATCAACACTTGATTATATTTCACATCATTCATCCAGATCTGTGAAGAAACTAAAGGGATTAAATACATGTAGTGGAGTAGTACACCATGTAGTACACCATGTACCTCTGAACTGTAGTGAGTAGAAGTACACAGAATAGCAGAACATGGAAAGACTAAAGTGCCTCGAAACTGAATTTAAAGGTTCTATGTCGTGGCCATTTCTACTGATCACTGTTGAGGTCTACTAGAATATATTTACACTGTTCAATTTTCCAAACTCACATTGGTTTTTCAAACAGCATCTCTGTAAAGTATGTGTATTCACTATCTGTCCTACACGGCTTGTTGGAGCTCCTGCCCCGTCACTATGACGTTACGTCACTATGCCCGTTACGTCACTATGACCGCTACCTTACTATGACCGCTACGTCACTGTGACCGTTACGTCACTATGACCGCTACGTCACTATGACTGTTACGTTGCAATGACCGTTACGTCACTATGCCCGCTACCTCACTATGACTGTTACGTTGCAATGACCGTTACGTCACTATGGCCGTTAGGTCACTATGACTGTTACGTTGCAATGACCGTTACGTCACTATGCCCGTTACCTCACTATGAGCGCTACGTCACTATGCCGTTACGTCACTATGACTGTTACGTTGCAATGACCGTTACGTCACTATGCCCGTTACCTCACTATGACCGTTACGTCACTATGACCGCTGCGTCACTGTGACCGTTACGTCACTGTGACCGTTACATCACTATGACCGCTACCTCACTATGACTGTTACGTTGCAATGACCGTTACGTCACTATGCCCGTTACGTCACTATGACTGTTACGTTGCAATGACCGTTACGTCACTATGCCCGTTACCTCACTATGACCGTTACGTCACTATGACCGCTATGTCACTGTGACCGTTACGTCACTGTGACCGTTACGTCACTATGACCGCTACCTCACTGTGACCGTTACGTCACTATGCCCGTTACGTTGCAATGACCGTTACGTCACTATGCCCGTTACGTCACTATTCCCGTTACGTTGCAATGACCATTACGTCACTATGTCTGTTACGTCACTATGCCCGTTACGTCACTATGCCCGTTACGTCACTATGACCATTACGTCACTATGCCCATTACGTCACTATGACCGTTACGTCACTATGACCGCTACCTCACTATGACCGCTACGTCACTGTGACCGCTACGTCACTATGCCCGTTACGTCACTATGCCCGTTATGTCACTATGCCCGTTACGTCACTATGCCCGGTACGTCACTATGACCATTACGTCACTATGCCCGTAACGTCACTATGACCATTACGTAACTATGACCGTTCCGTCACTATGACCGCTACCTCACTATGACCACTACGTCACTGTGACCGTTACGTCACTATGCCCGTTACGTTGCAATGACCGTTACGTCACTATGCCCGTTACGTTGCAATGACAGTTACGTCACTATGAACGCTACCTCACTATGACCACTACGTCACTGTGTCCGTTACGTCACTATGCCCGTTACGTTGCAATGACCGTTACGTCACTATGCCCGTTACGTTGCAATGACCGTTACGTCACTATGACCGCTACCTCACTATGCCCGTTACGTCACTATGCCCGTTACGTCACTATGACTGTTACGTTGCAATGACCGTTACGTCACTATGACCGCTACCTCACTATGACCGCTACGTCACTGTGACCGTTACGTTACTATGCCCGTTACGTTGCAATGACTGTTACGTCACTATGCCCGTTACGTCACTATGACTGTTACGTTGCAATGACCGTTACGTCACTATGCCCGTTACGTCACTATGACCGTTACGTTGCAATGACCGTTACGTCACTATGACCGCTACCTCACTATGACCGCTACGTCACTGTGACCGTTACGTTGCAATGACCGTTACGTCACTATGACCGCTACCTCACTATGCCCGTAACGTTGCAATGACCGCTACGTCACTATGACCGTTACGTCACTATGACCGCTACGTCACTATGACCGCAACGTCACTATGACCGTTACGTCACTATGACCGCTACGTCACTGTGCCCGTTACGTCACTATGACCGTTACGTCACTATGACCGTTACGTCACTATGCCCGTTACGTCACTATGACTGTTACGTTGCAATGACCGTTACGTCACTATGACCGCTATGTCACTGTGACCATTACATCACTATGCCCGTTACGTTGCAATGACCGTTACGTCACTATGCCCGTTACGTCACTATGCCCGTTACGTCACTATGCCCGTTACGTCACTATGACTGTTACGTTGCAATGACCATTACGTCACTATGCCCGTTACGTCACTATGACCGTTACGTCGCAATGACCGTTACGTCACTATGACCGCTACCTCACTATGACCGCTACGTCACTGTGACGTTACGTTGCAATGACCGCTACGTCACTATGACCGCTACGTCACTATGCCGTTACGTTGCAATGACCGCTACGTCACTATGACCGTTACGTCACTATGACCGTTACGTCACTATGACAGTTAGGTCACTATGACGTTACCTCACTATGACCGTTACGTGACTATGACGTTACGTCACTATGACGTTACCTCACTATGACCGCTACGTCACTATGCCCGTTACGTTGCAATGACCGCTACGTCTCTATGACCGTTACGTCACTATGACCGCTACCTCACTATGACCGTTACGTCACTATGACGTTACCTCACTATGAGCACTACGTCACTATGACCGTTACGTCACTATGACCGTTACGTCACTATGACGTTACCTCACTATGAGCACTACGTCACTATGACCGTTACGTCACTATGACCGTTACGTCACTATGACGTTACCTCACTATGACAACTACATCACTATGACCGTTACGTCACTATGACCGTTACGTCACTATGACGTTACGTCACTATGACGTTACCTCACTATGACCGCTACCTCACTATGACGTTACCTCACTATGACCACTACGTCACTATGACCGTTACGTCACTATGACCGTTACGTCACTATGACGTTACGTCACTATGACGTTACCTCACTATGACCACTACGTCACTATGACGTTACCTCACTATGACCACTACGTCACTATGACCGTTACGTCACTATGACGTTACGTCACTATGACGTTACCTCACTATGACCGCTACCTCACTCTGACCCAGGAAGAAAAACAACAACAGAGGAGACAAACGTTCCATTGCAGACTGTTATATTTGTGTGGAGAAATGGCAGTTCATTCAGGGACATTTTGGCCAGGGGTTTAGAGCTATTTGTTTAAGCACCGGATTCACAAAAGAGAAGAGTCTGTAAACCAGTCTGCTTTGATCTATGAATTCCTGTCCTTGACTCTCACAGTATCTGCTGCCCACGGCTGTTTTATAGAAGGAAAACCTCCTTGACTTTATGTAATCTCTGCGGAACCAGTTGCCTGTACCACGAAGCAGGATTTGCTATTTACTATTCATTCATGAAGTGATGACGCTGCGCTGTCAGCACGCTTCTCCATGTTTGTGATTGGTCGAATATTGCTAACCCCGCACTCTCAGCCGGACAGAGAAACCCTGGTTGATTTACCGAGTTGATAACCAGCTTCGTAGGACCGCTTAGCGAGATCGCGTTTGTTAGGGTTAGTTAAGCCGGGTAACTCAAACATATCCAGGGTCTGTTGAACTGGCTTCGTCGTTCAGGGCACTGGAGGCAGTAACGTGTAACTCAGCAGAATCTGAGAAGAGCAGCACCAGCTGCAAAGAGCTGTGCCTTTGACTGTTTACTTCACTGCGTTTCCCTTCATTAGAACAGCTGGATAGAGATCGAGGCTGCTACGGTTAACCACAGACACATCGAACTACCAGAGTATTCCATATTACTTGTTTTATGAAGGATATGTCCTGTCACCAGGGCTCATGATGTGTGTGTGTTTGTGCTCAGCTCCGCTCTGTGTATGTGTTCGGTGTGTTTGTGTGTGTCCGACACCACCAGCATTTGTTTTCTAATGAGCACGAACATTAATTTACACAAATCTGGTTCTCCATAGTTATATGTGTATTCCAAAGTGAAAGGAATTTGTTTAATCTTAATCTCGATGTGCTATAGTCCTGCCGGAGTGCACCGGACCGAACGAAACTATCATAAACAAATGCCCACACACACACACACACACACACACACACACACACACACACACACACACACACACACACACACACACACACACACACACACACACACACACACACACACACACACACACACACACACACACACACACACACACACACACACACACACACACACACACAGGCGACCGGACATATTCTTCATAAAACTAATAATATGCTGCATGACAAAGTATCTCGTGCGAAGGAGAAAGTATATTGTGCACACAAATCAGAGTCCTGCACGGGTCTGATTTTAAAGACCCGCTCCCGCGATGTGCAATACCGAACCCGCCCCGCTACCCGCACATATTGCCAATTAGTTCCGCAACCCGACCCGACCCGCCGGCACAAGATCCGCAACCCGACCCGAACCCGCATATATAGGAGCAGTGAAAACATGCAATTATTAACACAAGCAGTTGCACATTTGTCTCAAAAAGCGTGGGATGTTGGTTATTTCCTCATCTAGGAGGACACCAGAAGCCTCCCAGACGTTGGGTTTCGCTCTTGAGGAAGAGTTATAGAAAATGCTGTATTCTCCATAGAGAGCTTCAGCTCAGCCATTTAGAGCGTGGCGCGCTCAGCAGCAGACTGATGCGCTGCAGAGGTTATGATGATGCGCGGTCCCGCGGGGGAGAGGTCGGAGGATTTAAACATTAAACTAAATTATTATTATTTTAATATATTTATTATACAACACCCGCGACCCGACCCGCATCATCTTTGTTTTACCCAGAACCGAACCCGGAAAAAAGCGTTTGAAAAAATACCACCCGCGAATCACCTTTTTTGCGGGTCACCCGTCGGGTACCCGCGGATACCCGACCCGATGCAGGACTCTGGCACAAATTAATAAAGCGTGGCCTCGTTTTATTTATCTGTCTCTCTATGAACCTTCCAGGGCTCCGTTATTATGCCCCAACAATCTGGAACAAACTGCCCAAATCGTGCACGTCCGCAGAAACTCTTCCTATTTTCAAATCCAGACTGAAGACGCACCTCTTTGCCGCTGCTTTCAACTGAGCTGCTCATACTCACACTGCAGTATGCCTTTAGTCATGCATTCTGTACCTGCTGTGTTTCTTTATTTCATTATCTTTGCTTTGTTATGCCTGTTTTTAAATGCCATTTCATCATGTATTCATGCTTGTTCTTAGATGTATTTTGTTTTTATTTTGTAAAGCACTTTGAATTGTTGCGTGCTGAAAGGTGCTATATAAATAAAATGGTCTTGCCTTGTAGTGCACAGAGTATAAGTACACAGTAGTGGTAGTGCACAGAGTATAAGTACACAGCAGTGGTAGTGCACAGAGTATAAGTACACAGTAGTAGTAGTAGTGCAGAGAGTATAAGTACACAGTAGTAGTAGTGCACAGAGTATAAGTACACAGTAGTAGTAGTAGTGCACAGAGTATAAGTACACAGTAGTAGTAGTGCACAGAGTATAAGTACACAGTAGTAGTAGTAGTGCACAGAGTATAAGTACACAGTAGTAGTAGTGCATAGAGTATAAGTACACAGTAGTAGTAGTGCACAGAGTATAAGTACACAGTAGTAGTAGTAACAGGCTAACAGAGCAACAAAGGTAAAATAACTCATTCCGCAAAATAACATCAATACATATATACATATGTAATACTTTTATATGCAGAATAAATATATATATATATATATATATATGTATTGAATTGATGTTCCTCTGTTTAATGTGGCAGATGGTTTTAATTTTGCAGTGACATTTTAAAGTACAAGTACCTCAAAGTTATAAGTAAACATACTTAATGTGTATAGTGATGAAGTACACTATAATCACCAAAAGGAAAAATATCCTTTCGTTCTCCGTGTTTCCTGATATGGGTTAATTCAACTTTTTAAACGTGTCTGGAAGGTTCTGCATATATTGCATAACATTTTATTTATTTTAAAAATATTTGCATACAATCACACGTAATGAGATTAATTTGGATTAAAACTCAAAGACATATATCTATCTATCTATATCTATATATATATACTAGGGATGCACCGAATATTCGGCCACCGAAAATTATCGTCCGAAAATGGTTAAAAAGGCCCTTTCGGCTTTCGGCCAGGGTTTTAGCACCGAAAAAATATCACCGAATGTCAGAGAACAGGGTTACGTTGATCATACTCCACATATTAGTCCGGGTGTTTTGATTTCAAGTGGTGGAGTAATCCCGAAGTGGTGAAAGTCTTTGCAGTTACACCCCCTCGAGAAATGTCAGCTGAACACAAATCGCAATCCGCGCCTCTCTCTCTGATATTCTGAAATATCTCCAAGCGGCAGACATGTTGGCTGTGAGCCAGCCGCGAGCATGGTCGCGCGCCGTGCTTATCGCCGCGTTTTGATTACGTCATCACAACAACACGTTAGCTTACCAAACGTATAGGTGCATTTGTTGTTGTTGAAGGCCTGGCTGTTACAGTCTTTATTTACACTATTTTGTTGTGGGCCTACTGGCCTAGATGTTTATTTTAAAGCACCTTGGCTTTGCTCTGAATGCACTTTGTTCTAGTTATCCTACAGAGAAAAGAAAATGCACCTGACTTGGAATGAATGTACTGTGTGCATTCAGAAGTGCTGACTAAATGTTTTATGGACCCATAATAGTGATTATTATTTAAGTTAAGTCTTTCCATAATCATTTATTTTTCCATAATCAGGTAGCTGAACAACATTGGTAAAAAATGTATACATTATATATATATATATTTCTATTAATCATTTTCGGCCTTTCGGCATTCGGTTTTCGGCCAACTGTTTCCTATTTTCGGTATCGGTTTCGGCCAAGAATTTCCCATTCGGTGCACCCCTAATATATATACATATATAAGGGGTGGGGGTGTTGGGTTGAGGGGTTGGGGGTGGGGGTTGAGGGGTTGGGGTGTTGGGTTGAGGTTCTCCTGAAGCCGACAACGATCTCCTTTGTTGTCTCTGCACCACGTGGCCAGCTGGTTCTCCTCCCTCCTGTAGTGGGTCTCGTCGCTGTTGCTGATGAGACCCACCACGGTTGTGTCATCAAACTTCAGAAAGTGGTTGGAGCTGTGGCTGGGTGTGCAGTCGTGGGTCAGCAGGGTGAAGAGGAGGGGGCTGGGGGGAACCCGTACTGAGTGTGATGGTGCCTGATGTGTTGTTGCCGACCCGTACAGATTGGGGTCTGGCAGTGAGGAGGTGCAGCAGCCAGTTGCAGAGAGAGGGGCTGAGGGTGTGTTAGTTTACAGACCAGCTGCTGGGGGGGATGGTGTTGAACACTGAGCTAAAGTCTCCGAACAGCATCCTAACAGAAGAGTTGTTAGTGTCCAGGTGGGTGAGGGCTGGGTGGAGAGCAGAGGAGACCCTCAGTGGGCCGCTGAAGAGCATAGAAAGGCATTGTACATTAGAGAAATGAGAAGACAAGGAATACACAATCCAAAATGTAAACATCTCAAATAGAAATAAAATAGCAGAGATGCAGCTGAAACAGGTCCGGGGGGGGGGGCATCTTTATTTATGTATACCGCACATTTCAAACAACCTCAGTCGACCAACAGGTTGTACAGGGAACACATACAATATAGAATAACACAATGGGAGTCAAATAATACAACAATAATTAAACTGAAGATCAAAATACTTTCTCTCGACTTCATGACGGTGTCGGCGCTAAAGGACTCCTAATGTTCAGGGAGCACAGTACGCCTCCATGATCTTACCGTAGTCCGCTGTGCAGACGACTCTAGTTACTCCACGTCAGACGCACTTTTATGACATCATAAACACGGAGGATAGTGTCAGTGAGTCCTGATGAATCCTATCATTGTTCATGAATAATAACCTTGACGCTTGTCAGAGGTGAAGGGTTACTGAGTCCTGATGTAGTGCAGTCCTACATCATAAACACACACACACACACACACACACACACACACACACACACACACACACACACACACACACACACACACACACACACACACACACACACACACACACACACACACACACACACACACACACACACACACACACACACACACACACACACACACACACTGTCTAGCACTAGAGCAGCAAATTGAAACAAACGCCCAAATGACTCATTTCCTGTTAAAACAGTGACATCATGGTGTGTGTGTGTGTGTGTGTGTGTGTGTGTGTGTGTGTGTGTGTGTGTGTGTGTGTGTGGCTCCGTCTAACTCCGGTTAACAGTGAAAATGTTTGATTTCCTGCAGTTTGAAGAGTAAATCTGTTAGAAAATCCTTTAACACATTGATGTTCTCCTGCTCTCTGATTGGCTGATGGTGTGTTGGATTCAAACACCTCAATGAAAGAAATGAGTTACAGAAGCTTCCAGAAAAAACAAACTCTATTTACTTTACATGGCCGACCCCATGACTGTGGGACATGTAAACGTGTGTAAATGAAACTGTTTTATATACATTTCATTTAGTAGATGAGATATAAGACCATAGCTTCCCGGAAGGGTTCAGATGTTTGTAATCATGAAACTCTATTCATATTTACTGAACACACACTTCAAGACTGTGTGTTTCATTTGTTATTGTGTAAAAAAGTGATTACAGCACACAGGAGACACGTGCAGCCGTAACACCCAGAAGAGCTCAAACAGTGAGACAAAATGAAACATGTGGCAGGAAGTGCTCTTTCAAAATAAAAGCCTCCCGACAGACTATTGAATCACAGAGTTTACACATTTCCTATTTTTAAAGACACAGTTAGTTCTGAAATATCTGAAGCATCATCTGATTCTGGAAACATCTGGAAAGCATCTGCACACGCTCAGTCTGACCTTAGCCCAACCCGACACATGGCTGTGTGTGTGCGTGCGTGCGTGTGTGTGTGTGTGTGTGCGTGTGTGTGTGTATGTGTTGTACTCCAAGTGTATCACAGTACACTACATGTGTTCAGAACTGCCCTCAGGAGACCTGTGGGTGTTTATGAAGCTGCAACATCACCCAGACACCTGATGGTGTGTGTGTGTGTGTGTGTGTGTGTGTGTGTGTGTGTGTGTGTGTGTGTGTGTATATAACAGGAACTGGTGTGCGTTCGTGGTGACGAAGACGGTGAGCTGTGTGGTGGAGGACGGAGTGGAGACCTACGTGAAGCCAGAGTATCATCCCTGTGGGTGGGGGGGGCAGTGCAGCAGGGCACTGCTGTGAGTAAACACACACACACACACACACACACACACACACATGCACACACACACACACACACACACACACACACACACACACACACACACACACACACACACACACACACACACACACACACACACACACACACACACACACACACACACACACACACACACACACACACACACACACACACACACACACACACACAGAGATCCAGCATGTCATCCCTCTTTGCAGGTACCGGACCTTCATGAGGCCGCGGTACAAAGTCGCCTACAAGATGGCCACGGCACTGGAGTGGAAGTGTTGCCATGGTTACAGCGGGTTGGACTGTGGCGAGGGTCCGGGATCAGGACCGTCACCGGGTGGGGGAGCGGGATCTAAATCCAGACCCACCGGAGGACACGCTGGTGAGGGGATCACATTAGTCTAATGATTATCCACGTTTGTTTGTAGTATTGTATTAAAGGTCTCCTATCATGAAAATACGTGTCCCCGGAGAGTCAGGAGACTCTAACAAAACCCTCTCTCTTTGAACGACGTGTTCAGGAAGTAATATGGTTTGTGTTTACATTAGCATCGCTAACACTCAGAGCTAACCTGTACTGGAGAGATTTTTGATCATAACATCTGGTAGTGGACTACTTAAAACTTTGAGAAAACACATTTTCCCACTTGAGGCACAAAATATAAATAATTACCAGGAATTTCCTTGAAAAAATGTGTGACGGGTTGAAGTTTTTGGCAAAAAGTAGCCATGAGACCTTAGGCGCGTTCACACCGGAGTATTTTTACCCCGTACTTTTCCCGTTTAGTTCCGTTAGTACCCCTTATGTCGCGTTCACACCAAAAAGAGTGCTTAGTGCCGGGAACTTTTACCCCCATGTTTAGTGCCTGCTGAGAGGTGGTACCAAAAATGTACCGATTTCTATTGGCTGGGCGAATTGCAAACCACGGCCCGTAAAACTCTGACATTTTTTTGAAGCCAGCATTGTATTTGCTGGCATTAGCATTATTAGCATTAGCATTAGCCCCGCGCACCAACGGAGAGAGACTAACTTATGGCAACACAAAAGAAAACTTGGGAGCGGTGGAGATGAGGAGGTGTCGGCGTTCTGGTGATTTACTCGGAAGGCTTCAGTAGAAGCTGCTGGGAGTCCCAGCAAAAATGTGTTTTTTATATATTTGTTATCTGAGACCCCTAATATATGCCTAAAAATAGCATGATGATTAAAAGAAACAGAAAGCCCGTTAATGATCTACTTCCTCTTCTCTCAGGTCGGGTCGAGGATGAGAGGATGAGACAGCTCGAGGAGAGGATCCAGAGTCTGAACAAAAATCTGCAGGACCTCCAGGCCAGCCTGAACACCGGAGGAGGTCCTTCTTCAGGAGGTCCTTCTTCAGGAGGTTCCTCTTCAGGAGGTCCTTCTTCAGGCGGGAGGAACCCGGCGGACGCCGCTCAGCCGGAGATTAAAGAGACCATCCACAGCATCCAGACCAAACTGGACCAGCTGGACAACCGCACACAGGCGAGTCAGCAAGGCTCTTTATATTGGAAGCCATCACCGATTGATTACGATACGATAACACGATAAACTGTATTGCAGCTAATGAAGCAAAGACAGATCCACTTCATGCAGCTCAATATTTAAAGAGGTCCTGCAGACTAGGAGGAGTAGAGATGGTACTGTACTGGATCTGGTCTAAAGTGTGTTTGCTCCAACAGGCTCATGATAAAACGCTGGTCAGCATCAACAACCACCTGGTGAACGGGAAGGGGGACGAGCTGGAGGCCGGTCCATCCGGAGGGGGTCTGAGCGGGTGGAAGATTGACTCCCTGAAAGCAGAGATCCTCCAGGAGCTGGAGAGGAGGGTTTCGTTGTCCTGCTCTTCCTGTCAGGTACCAGGCCTCCGTTAAGGATCCATCCAGGACCAATGAAACCTTCAGATCAAACCATGAACCCTGTTTTTCAGGCCGGTGTGGAGGATCTGCGCCGACAGCAGAGGGAGGGCCGCGAGCGCATCGCAGCTCTGGAGAAGAAGCTCAGTGACACGGACTCTCGGTACCGCCAGAACCTGGACGGGCTGCAACGCGAAGTGGTGCGACTGCGGGGGTGCTGCGACACCATGAACCACCTCCGAGACCGGGTCTCTGACGCTGAGCGGAAGATCAGTTCGGCCTCCGAGAACCTGGACCTTCTACAGACCAGGCTGGACAAGGACCTCAGCGGGGGGGGAGGCAACACTGTGGACGGCGGCAGCAGAGGATCAGGGGGCGGCGGGGGATCAGGGGTTGGGGACCGGGGGGTAGTTGTGACGGAGGATCGACTGGACCACCGGCTGAAGGACCTGGAGCAGCGGGTCAACTGCACCGTGCAGAGGACTGATAACCTGGACAACCACCTGAAGGAATACTTCCACAGAGAACTCGGAGACCTGAGGACCGTGTTCCTCGACCGGTTTGATGACCAGGCCTTCAGGGTCTCAGACGTGGAGCTGGATGTGGGGCTGCTGAAGGACCAGCTGAGCCACCAAGACCAGAGGCTGAGGAACCTGGAGAACATCATGAACACCACGACCCGGAGGCTGGAGGACTGCAGCTGTGGAGGATCGAGAGGAGAAGGATCCACAGGAGGGGGAGGGTCTACAGGGGGAGGGTCTACAGGGGGAGGGTCTACAGGAGAAGGGTCTACAGGAGAAGGGTCTACAGGAAGAGGGTCTACAGGAAGAGGGTCTACAGGAGAAGGGTCTACAGGAGAAGGGTCTGCAGGAAGAGGGTCTACAGGAGAAGGGTCTACAGGAGGAGGGTCTACAGGGGGAGGGTCTACAGGAGGAGGGTCTACAGGGGGAGGGTCTAAAGGAGGAGGAGGATCTACAGGAGGAGGGTCTACAGGAGAAGGGTCTACAGGAGGAGGGTCTACAGGAGGAGGGTCTACAGGGGGAGGGTCTACAGGGGGAGGGTCTACAGGGGGAGGGTCTACAGGAAGAGGGTCTACAGGAAGAGGGTCTACAGGAGAAGGGTCTACAGGAGAAGGGTCTGCAGGAAGAGGGTCTACAGGAGAAGGGTCTACAGGAGGAGGGTCTACAGGAGGAGGGTCTACAGGGGGAGGGTCTACAGGGGGAGGGTCTACAGGGGGAGGGTCTACAGAGGGAGGGTCTACAGGAGGAGGGTCTACAGGAGGAGGGTCTACAGGGGGAGGGTCTACAGGGGGAGGGTCTACAGGAGGAGGGTCTACAGGAGGAGGGTCTACAGGGGGAGGGTCTACAGGAGGAGGGTCTACAGGGGGAGGGTCTACAGGAGGAGGGTCTACAGGGGGAGGGTCTACAGGGGGAGGGTCTACAGGAGGAGGAAGGACCACAGAGAAGTCTTTGGAGTGGAGAGTCGTCGCCAACGAGGATCAGATCCGACACTTCAACACAGAACTCAAAGACCTGTCGGTGTCTGGAGACTCTCTGCAGAACAAGGTGAGCTCACGAGATGATGATGGTGGTGAGGATGATGATGATGATGGTGGTGCTGATGGTGATGATGGTGGTGAGGATGATGATGATGATGGTGGTGCTGATGGTGATGATGGTGGTGAGGATGATGATGATGATGGTGGTGCTGATGGTGATGATGGTGGTGGGGATGATGATGATTGTGGTGGTGATGGTGGTGAGGATGATGATGGTGGTGATGGTGGTGAGGATGATGATGGTGGTGAGGATGATGATGATGATGATGATGATGATGATGGTGGTTCTGATGGTGCTGATGGTGGTGAGGATGATGATGGTGCTGATGGTGGTGAGGATGATGATGGTGCTGATGGTGGTGAGGATGATGATGATGATGGTGGTGAGGATGATGATGGTGCTGATGGTGGTGAGGATGATGATGGTGGTGAGGATGATGATGATGATGATGGTGGTGAGGAGGATGATGGTGGTGAGGATGATGATGGTGGTGAGGATGATGATGATGATGATGATGGTGGTGATGGTGCTGATGGTGGTGAGGATGATGATGGTGGTGAGGATGATGATGGTGGTGAGGATGATGATGATGATGATGATGGTGGTGGTGCTGATGGTGCTGATGGTGGTGAGGATGATGATGGTGGTGAGGATGATGAGGATGGTGGTGGTGCTGATGGTGCTGATGGTGGTGAGGATGATGATGGTGGTGAGGATGATGATGGTGATGATGGTGGTGGTGCTGATGGTGCTGATGGTGGTGAGGATGATGATGGTGGTGAGGATGATGATGGTGATGATGGTGGTGGTGCTGATGGTGCTGATGGTGGTGAGGATGATGATGGTGGTGAGGATGATGAGGATGGTGGTGGTGCTGATGGTGCTGATGGTGGTGAGGATGATGATGGTGGTGAGGATGATGATGGTGATGATGGTGGTGGTGCTGATGGTGCTGATGGTGGTGAGGATGATGATGGTGGTGAGGATGATGAGGATGGTGGTGGTGCTGATGGTGCTGATGGTGGTGAGGATGATGATGGTGGTGAGGATGATGATGGTTTATCAGTATGCTGTCGCTGTGATGATCATAAACGTTTTTCCTCCCGAGGTTGTGGACCTGACCCATGATGTTCATCAGATCAAGGCTCTGACCGGGGATCACGGCGAGAACTTCAACCGCATCGTGACGGAGGTGGAGATGCTGGGCCACGACTGCGTGCTGTGCGGGAAGGTGGAGGATGAGCTGCGACGACTGAAGAACCACTCCCAGGATGCACTGGGGCTTATGCAGATTCACATCAACAGACTGCAGACCCGGCTGGACTCCGGCAGAGAAGGATGCTCCCAGATGTGTTCACAACTGGAGGACGATGTCCGGATGCTGCGGGACGACGTCAGAAGGTGCAGCTGTCCGGGTACGACCACAGGTCAGCCAATCACATGAGAGCTCTTTGAACCCCATCCCCAAAGTTACTCTTGCTTACCCGTTTACAAAGACGGTTTCAGAACCGAATACATTACCATTCGTATTAATGTCCAAAAATAATGAAAACTCAGAACCCCTCCTTATCATGTAGAGAGGTTTTATATACTTGATACCACGCTCAATTCCATATCGCAATGAATCAAAGAACGCTTGCATTGATCGGCTGTGAGGAAAACCAGTAGTCGTTTTCAGAACTTGATACAAAGGGATGTAACTGTTGGTACTCGGTTATTTCGGTGGCTAGGAGACGTATTCAGGTGCTTTTAATATCTGTGAACATTTCCTCAAAATATGAGTTTATTGTCAAACTAAACTCCCAACAGGTGGTGGTTCTGGAGGTTCTAGAGGTTCTGGTGGCTCCATCAGACCCGGGTTGAGTGCTGAGAAGCCTTTAGATGGCCACAGTGTGATCGGAGGCTCGGTCAACAACAACCAGCTGAAGACGCTGCAGGCGGAGCTGTCGGAGGCCGTCCTGACCTTCCGCTCCATCAACGACTCCCTGAAGGGGCTCCAGCACACGGTGCAGAAGCACGGCAGCGTCCTCACAGACCTCGGTGAGTCTAGTGAAGCCCACTCTCTGCTGCTTCTCTGAACTCTGAACTCTAAACACTGCTATAGTTAGCCATCATTTTATTTTTATTTTTTTTCATTATAGTTTTCTTAATATAGTTCTCTATCTGCGTTTTTAATTTCTGTTTTACTTTTATGTATGCACCTTGACAGCAAGTCAAATTCCTCGTACGTGTCAACCTGCCTGGTAAAACACCGGATTCTGATTCTCTGACAGGAAACACAAAGGACAAGATCATCTCCGAGCTGGACAAGATCCAGCAGGAGGTGAGGGAGCACATCGAGGAGAGCCAGGTCCGCCTGCAGGGGGTGGAGCAGGACGTCCGGCGGGTCGACAGCACCCTGCTGGTGGAAGTGGGTGACTGCAGGAGGTCCGGAGACGGGCTGGAGAAGAGGCTGTCCAAGCTGGAGGGCGTCTGCAGCCGGCTGGACGGCGTCTCCATGTCCATCCTCAACATCAAGGAAGGTGATGGTGCTTTATCTCAGCAGATCTTCTACATCTTCAGCCTTTAACCTACGTCCTAACCCCCGTGTTTTGACATGTCATGTCCCAAGTGTTGACGTGTCGTGTCCCGTGTTTTGACGTGTCGTGTCCCAAGTGTTGACGTGTCGTGTCCCTTGTTTTGACGTGTCGTGTCCCGTGTTTTGACGTGTCGTGTCCCAAGTGTTGAAGTGTCGTGTCCCTTGTTTTGACATGTCATGTCCCATGTTTTGACGTGTCGTGTCCCGTGTTTTGACATGTCGTGTCCCGTGTTTTGACGTGTCGTGTCCCGTGTTTTGACGTGTCGTGTCCCTTGTGTTGACGTGTCATGTCCCATGTTTTGACGTGTCGTGTCCCTTGTTTTGACGTGTCGTGTCCCGTGTTTTGACGTGTCGTGTCCCTTGTGTTGACGTGTCATGTCCCATGTTTTGACGTGTCGTGTCCCGTGTTTTAACGTGTCGTGTCCCAAGTGTTGACGTGTCGTGTCCCATGTGTTGACGTGTCGTGTCCCGTGTTTTGACATGTCGTGTCCCAAGTGTTGACGTGTCGTGTCCCATGTTTTGACGTGTCATGTCCCGTGTTTTGACGTGTAGTGTGCCGTGTTTTGACGTGTTGTCTCCCCTGATTTGACATGTCGTGTCCCATGCTTTGACGTGTCGTGTCCCGTGTGTTGACGTGTCGTCTCCCGTGTTTTGACGTGTCGTGTCCCGTATTTTGACGTGTCTTGTCCCGTGTTTTGACGTGTCGTGTCCCATGTTTTGACATGTCGTGTCCCATGCTTTGACATTTCGTGTCCCGTGTGTTGACGTGTCGTGTCCCATGCTTTGACGTGTTGTGTCCCGTGTGTTGACGTGTCGTGTCCCAAGTTGACGTGTCGTGTCCCTTGATTTGACATGTCGTGTCCCGTGTTTTGACGTGTCGTCCCTCCTTGTTTTGACGTGTTGTCTCCCCTGATTTGACATGTCGTGTCCCATGCTTTGACATGTCATGTCCCGTGTGGTGACGTGTCGTGTCCCGTGTGTTGATGTGTCTTGTGTCGTGTTTTGACGTGTCGTCTCCCATACTTTGACGTGTCGTGTCCCGTGTTTTGACATCTCGTGCCTCGTGTGTTGACGTGTCGTGTCCCGTGATTTGACGTGTTGTGTCGTGTGTGTTGACGTGTCCTGTCCCGTGTGTTGACGTGTCGTGTCCCGTGATTTGACGTGTCGTTTCCCGTGTGTTGACGTGTCGTGTCCCATGTTTTGACGTGTCCCGTGTGTTGACGTGTCGTGTCCCATGTGTTGACGTGTCGTCTGCCGTGATTTGACGTGTTGTGTCCCGTGTGTTGACGTGTCGTGTCCCATGTTTTGACGTGTCGTCTCCCGTGTGTTGACGTGTCGTGTCCCGTGTGTTGATGTGTCTTGTGTCGTGTTTTGACGTGTCGTCTCCCATGCTTTGAGGTGTCGTGTCCCGTGTTTTGATGTGTCGTGCCCCGTGTGTTGACGTGTCGAGTCCCGTGATTTGACGTGTTGTGTCGTGTGTGTTGACGCGTCCTGTCCCGTGTGTTGACGTGTCGTGTCCCGTGATTTGACGTGTCGTGTCCCATGTTTTGACGTGTCCCGTGTGTTGACGTGTCGTGTCCCATGTGTTGACGTGTCGTCTGCCGTGATTTGACGTGTTGTGTCCCGTGTGTTGACGTGTCGTGTCCCGTTTGTTGATGTGTCGTGTCCCGTGTGTTGACGTGTCGTGTCCCGTGTGTTGACGTGTTGTGTCCCGTGTGTTGACGTGTTGTGTCCCGTGTGTTGACGTGTCGTCTCCCGTGTGTTGACGTGTCGTGTCCAATGCTTTGACGTGTCGTCTCCCGTGTTTTGATGTGTCATCCCCCATGTGTT
Organism: Notothenia rossii; assembly: GCF_949606895.1. NCBI lineage: Eukaryota > Metazoa > Chordata > Actinopteri > Perciformes > Nototheniidae > Notothenia > Notothenia rossii. The sequence continues at coordinate 99,049 of NW_027639510.1, read as the reverse complement.
GACGTGTCGTGTCCCGTGTTTTGACGTGTTGTGTCCCTTGTTTTGACGTGTCGTGTCCCGTGTGTTGATGTGTCGTCTCCCGTGTGTTGACGTGTCGTGTCCCGTGTTTTGATGTGTCGTGTCCCGTGTGTTGACGTGTCGTGTCCCTTGTTTTGATATGTCGTGTCCCGTGTGTTGGCGTGTCGTGTCCCGTGTTTTGACGTGTCGTGTCCCGTGATTTGACGTGTCGTGTCCCGTGTTTTGACATGTCGTGTCCCGTGTGTTGACGTGTCATGTCCAATGCTTTGACGTGTCGTCTCCCGTGTGTTGATGTGTCGTGTCCCGTGTGTTGACGTGTCGTCTCCCGTGTTTTGACGTGTCATCCCATGTGTTGACTTGTCGTGTCCCATGTGTTGATGTGTCGTGTCCCGTGTGTTGACGTGTCGTGTCCCGTGTGTTGACGTGTCGTCCCATGTGTTGACTTGTCGTGTCCCATTTGTTGACGTGTCGTCTCCCGTGTGTTGACGTGTCGTCCCATGTGTTGACTTGTGGTGTCCCATTTGTTGACTTGTCGTGTCCCATGTGTTGACGTGTCGTGTCCCGTGTGTTGACGTGTCGTCCCATGTGTTGACTTGCTGTGTCCCATTTGTTGACTTGTCGTGTCCCATGTGTTGACGTGTCGTGTCCCGTGTGTTGACGTGTCATCTCCCGTGTGTTGACGTGTCGTCCCATGTGTTGACTTGTCGTGTCCCATGTGTTGACGTGTCGTCTCCCGTGTTTTGACGTGTCGTCCCATGTGTTGACTTGTCGTGTCCCATTTGTTGACTTGTCGTGTCCCATGTGTTGACGTGTCGTCTCCCATGTGTTGACGTGTCGTCCCATGTGTTGACTTGTCGTGTCCCATTTGTTGACTTGTCGTGTCCCGTGTGTTGACGTGTCATCTCCCGTGTGTTGACGTGTCGTCCCATGTGTTGACTTGTCGTGTCCCATGTGTTGACTTGTCGTGTCCCATGTGTTGACGTGTCGTGTCCCGTGTGTTGACGTGTCGTCTCCCGTGTGTTGACGTGTCGTCCCATGTGTTGACGTGTCGTCCCATGTGTTGACTTGTTGTGTCCCATTTGTTGACTTGTCGTGTCCCATGTGTTGACGTGTCGTCCCATGTGTTGACTTGTTGTGTCCCATTTGTTGACTTGTCGTGTCCCATGTGTTGACGTGTCGTGTCCCGTGTGTTGACGTGTCGTCTCCCGTGTGTTGACGTGTCGTCCCATGTGTTGACTTGTCGTGTCCCATGTGTTGACGTGTCGTCTCCCGTGTTTTGACGTGTCGTCCCATTTGTTGACTTGTCGTGTCCCATGTGTTGACGTGTCGTGTCCCGTGTGTTGACGTGTCGTCTCCCGTGTGTTGACGTGTCGTCTACCGTGTGTTGACGTGTCGTGTCCCGTGTGTTGACGTGTCGTCTCCCGTGTGTTGACGTGTCGTGTATCGTGTTTATACGTGTCGTCTCCCGTGTTTTGACGTGTCGTGTCCCGCGTGTTGACGTGTTGTTCCCCTTGTTTTGACGTGTCGTCTCCCGTGTTTTAACGTGTCGTGTCTAGGCCTGTCGCGATAAGCAATTAATTGACTTATAAATAAAAATGAACTCGATAACTTTTCTGACTTTGATAAATTGCCGTTTACATGCGTGTTTGTTTACATAAGGATCTGACCAGCATTTTAGCCAGGCGTGCTGTGTCTGCCGGCCACTCTACCGGCCAGGCGCGGTGTGGCTGCCGGACACTCCACGTGCAACAGTGTAGCAGCCAAATTAATAATATAGAGACAAGCAGGAGACAACGTGTGACTACTCGGGGGGAATTTGAAGTTAAACAGAATTGGTCGCAAAACCTAATACCACATCTCCGTTGTAGGAATATTTTGGATTTAAGCCAAATCAACGAGGCGAACACAGGGACTTTAATGAGCCGGTAATACATTGCATTTAGCGGTAATGCATTAGCCTAACAAATGCGGTTTGTCGCATTTGTTTTAAAAAGGTAGCAACAAAAGTTAGCAATACGACCAACCTTAAACTGCATCTGAAACATAATCACCCCATTCAGTTTTCCCAGCTGGGAGCAAACACGGCAGCTGGAGATGGAGAGCCCCCACCTTCCCAACTTACTTTATTAACAAAAAAAAAAGAAGACATTTACGACTGCATTTTCACAAATGCAATTGCGTGTTTTGGCCACAAGAGTGCTCTGTTTTCCAGCTTGAGTTTATTTAGTTTATTTTTTTGGTTGTGTGTGATTTATTTAATAAATGTTTTATAATTAAAAAAAATGTTTTTATCTATTATACGTATAAAATGTATCTATTAAAATATAATTTATATATTATTTCATTTGCAATGTTGAATGTTCAATACAAAAGGATGTACTTATTTGTATATATTATCATTATGTCGGTGGTCTAAAATGGTCATAGAACGGTGCCCACAATATTATCGTTTATCGCAATAATTTCCGGGAAAATGTATCGTCCAGCAAAGTTCCTTATCGTGACAGGCCTAGTCGTGTCCCATGTATTGACGTGTTGTTCCCCTTGTTGTGACGTGTTGTTCCCCTTGTATTGACGTGTTGTTCCCCTTGTTTTGACGTGTTGTTCCCCTTGTTTTGACGTGTTGTTCCCCTTGTTGTGACGTGTTGTTCCCCTTGTTTTGACGTGTTGTTCCCCTTGTTTTGACGTGTTGTTCCCCTTGTATTGACGTGTTGTTCCCCTTGTTTTGACGTGTTGTTCCCCTTGTTGTGACGTGTTGTGACCTGTGTTTTGACATGTTGTTCCCCTTGTTTTGACATGTTGTTCCCCTTGTTGTGACGTGTTGTTCCCCTTGTTGTGACGTGTTGTTCCCCTTGTTGTGACGTGTTGTTCCCCTTGTTGTGACGTGTTGTTCCCCTTGTTGTGACGTGTTGTGACCTGTGTTTTGACATGTTGTTCCCCTTGTTGTGACGTGTTGTTCCCCTTGTTGTGACGTGTTGTTCCCCTTGTTGTGACGTGTTGTGACCTGTGTTTTGACATGTTGTTCCCCTTGTTTTGACATGTTGTTCCCCTTGTTTTGACTTGTTGTTCCCCTTGTTTTGACGTGTTGTTCCCCTTGTTTTGACGTGTTGTTCCCCTTGTATTGACGTGTTGTTCCCCTTGTTTTGACGTGTTGTTCCCCTTGTTGTGACGTGTTGTGACCTGTGTTTTGACATGTTGTTCCCCTTGTTTTGACATGTTGTTCCCCTTGTTTTGACGTGTTGTTCCCCTTGTTGTGACGTGTTGTTCCCCTTGTTGTGACGTGTTGTTCCCCTTGTTTTGACATGTTGTTCCCCTTGTTTTGACGTGTTGTGACCTGTGTTTTGACGTGTTGTTCCCCTTGTTTTGACGTGTTGTTCCCCTTGTTGTGACGTGTTGTTCCCCTTGTTGTGACGTGTTGTTCCCCTTGTTGTAACGTGTTGTTCCCCTTGTTGTGACGTGTTGTTCCCCTTGTTTTGACGTGTTGTTCCCCTTGTTTTGACGTGTTGTTCCCCTTGTTTTGACGTGTTGTTCCCCTTGTTTTGACATGTTGTTCCCCTTGTTGTGACGTGTTGTTCCCCTTGTTGTGACGTGTTGTTCCCCTTGTTGTGACGTGTTGTTCCCCTTGTTTTGACGTGTTGTTTGACATGTTGTTCCCCTTGTTTTGACGTGTTGTGACCTGTGTTTTGACATGTTGTTCCCCTTGTTGTGACGTGTTGTTCCCCTTGTTTTGACGTGTTGTTCCCCTTGTTGTGACGTGTTGTTCCCCTTGTTTTGACGTGTTGTGACCTGTGTTTTGACATGTTGTTCCCCTTGTTGTGACGTGTTGTTCCCCTTGTTTTGACATGTTGTTCCCCTTGTTTTGACATGTTGTTCCCCTTGTTTTGACGTGTTGTGACCTGTGTTTTGACATGTTGTTCCCCTTGTTGTGACGTGTTGTTCCCCTTGTTGTGACGTGTTGTTCCCCTTGTTGTGACGTGTTGTTCCCCTTGTTGTGACGTGTTTTTCCCCTTGTTTTGACGTGTTGTTCCCCTTGTTGTGACGTGTTGTTCCCCTTGTTTTGACGTGTTGTTCCCCTTGTTGTGACGTGTTGTTCCCCTTGTTGTGACGTGTTGTTCCCCTTGTTTTGACGTGTTGTTCCCCTTGTTTTGACGTGTTGTTCCCCTTGTTGTGACGTGTTTTTCCCCTTGTTTTGACGTGTTGTTCCCCTTGTTGTGACGTGTTGTTCCCCTTGTTGTGACGTGTTGTTCCCCTTGTATTGACGTGTTGTTCCCCTTGTTTTGACGTGTTGTTCCCCTTGTTTTGACGTGTTGTTCCCCTTGTATTGACGTGTTGTTCCCCTTGTTTTGACGTGTTGTTCCCCTTGTTGTGACGTGTTGTTCCCCTTGTTGTGACGTGTTGTTCCCCTTGTTTTGACATGTTGTTCCCCTTGTTTTGACGTGTTGTGACCTGTGTTTTGACGTGTTGTTCCCCTTGTTTTGACGTGTTGTTCCCCTTGTTGTGACGTGTTGTTCCCCTTGTTGTGACGTGTTGTTCCCCTTGTTGTAACGTGTTGTTCCCCTTGTTGTGACGTGTTGTTCCCCTTGTTTTGACGTGTTGTTCCCCTTGTTTTGACGTGTTGTTCCCCTTGTTTTGACGTGTTGTTCCCCTTGTTTTGACATGTTGTTCCCCTTGTTGTGACGTGTTGTTCCCCTTGTTGTGACGTGTTGTTCCCCTTGTTGTGACGTGTTGTTCCCCTTGTTTTGACGTGTTGTTTGACATGTTGTTCCCCTTGTTTTGACGTGTTGTGACCTGTGTTTTGACATGTTGTTCCCCTTGTTGTGACGTGTTGTTCCCCTTGTTTTGACGTGTTGTTCCCCTTGTTGTGACGTGTTGTTCCCCTTGTTTTGACGTGTTGTGACCTGTGTTTTGACATGTTGTTCCCCTTGTTGTGACGTGTTGTTCCCCTTGTTTTGACATGTTGTTCCCCTTGTTTTGACATGTTGTTCCCCTTGTTTTGACGTGTTGTGACCTGTGTTTTGACATGTTGTTCCCCTTGTTGTGACGTGTTGTTCCCCTTGTTGTGACGTGTTGTTCCCCTTGTTGTGACGTGTTGTTCCCCTTGTTGTGACGTGTTTTTCCCCTTGTTTTGACGTGTTGTTCCCCTTGTTGTGACGTGTTGTTCCCCTTGTTTTGACGTGTTGTTCCCCTTGTTGTGACGTGTTGTTCCCCTTGTTGTGACGTGTTGTTCCCCTTGTTTTGACGTGTTGTTCCCCTTGTTTTGACGTGTTGTTCCCCTTGTTGTGACGTGTTTTTCCCCTTGTTTTGACGTGTTGTTCCCCTTGTTGTGACGTGTTGTTCCCCTTGTTGTGACGTGTTGTTCCCCTTGTATTGACGTGTTGTTCCCCTTGTTTTGACGTGTTGTTCCCCTTGTTTTGACGTGTTGTTCCCCTTGTATTGACGTGTTGTTCCCCTTGTTTTGACGTGTTGTTCCCCTTGTATTGACGTGTTGTTCCCCTTGTATTGACGTGTTGTTCCCCTTGTTTTGACGTGTTGTTCCCCTTGTTGTGACGTGTTGTTCCCCTTGTTGTGACGTGTTGTTCCCCTTGTTTTGACGTGTTGTTCCCCGTGTTTTGACGTGTTGTTCCCCGTGTTTTGACGTGTTGTTCCCCTTGTATTGACGTGTTGTTCCCCTTGTATTGACGTGTTGTTCCCCTTGTTTTGACGTGTTGTTCCCCTTGTTTTGACGTGTTGTTCCCCTTGTTGTGACGTGTTGTTCCCCTTGTTGTGACGTGTTGTTCCCCTTGTTGTGACGTGTTTTTCCCCTTGTTGTGACGTGTTGTTCCCCTTGTTGTGACGTGTTGTTCCCCTTGTTGTGACGTGTTTTTCCCCTTGTTGTGACGTGTTGTTCCCCTTGTTTTGACGTGTTGTTCCCCTTGTTGTGACGTGTTGTTCCCCTTGTTTTGACATGTTGTTCCCCTTGTTTTGACGTGTCGTTCCCCTTGTTTTGACATGTTGTTCCCCTTGTTTTGACGTGTCGTTCCCCTTGTTTTGACGTGTTGTTCCCCTTGTATTGACGTGTTGTTCCCCTTGTTGTGACGTGTTGTTCCCCTTGTTTTGACGTGTTGTTCCCCTTGTTTTGACGTGTTGTTCCCCTTGTTGTGACGTGTTGTTCCCCTTGTTTTGACGTGTTGTTCCCCTTGTTTTGACATGTTGTTCCCCTTGTTTTGACGTGTCGTTCCCCTTGTTTTGACGTGTCGTTCCCCTTGTTTTGACGTGTCGTTCCCCTTGTTTTGACATGTTGTTCCCCTTGTTGTGACGTGTTGTTCCCCTTGTTTTGACGTGTTGTTCCCCTTGTTTTGACATGTTGTTCCCCTTGTTTTGACGTGTTGTTCCCCTTGTTTTGACGTGTCGTTCCCCTTGTTTTGACGTGTCGTTCCCCTTGTTTTGACGTGTTGTTCCCCTTGTTTTGACGTGTCGTTCCCCTTGTTTTGACATGTTGTTCCCCTTGTTTTGACGTGTTGTTCCCCTTGTTTTGACGTGTTGTTCCCCTTGTTTTGACGTGTTGTTCCCCTTGTTGTGACGTGGTGTTCCCCTTGTTTTTACGTGTTGTTCCCCTTGTTTTAACGTGTTGTGAACTGTGTTTTGACGTGTTGTTCCCCGTGTTTTGACGTGTTGTTCCCCTTGTTGTTCCCCTTGTTTTGACGTGTTGTGTTCAGGTCTGAACCGACATGTCTCCAGCTTGTGGACGTGTGTTTCTGGTCTGAATGAGTCAGTGGTCCATCACGGAGGAATCTTGGACTACATTCAGAAGAACCAGGAGGATGTCTACAGCAGGATGAAGAACCTGAACTCGAGCGTGAACCAGGTCTTCAAGGAGATGCAGACCTCCTCGGAGCGAGACTTGAACAGTGAGCGTCTGTTTCTGTGCTTCTCTCTGTGGTTTACTGCAGCTGCTGAGCGTCCTGATGACTGTTACTCAGTTACTGAAGGAACCGAGAGGAACATCTTAAAGAGGCCCTCCAATGAGACACCGTTTTTTAATCAACAGTTCATATCACCCACAGGCCTGCCAGGACCCCAAGGACCCCCAGGACCCTCCGGAGAGAGAGGCTTTAACGGGCTGCCGGGTCCCCGAGGGCCTCTGGGTCCTCCAGGACGACCTGGAGAGACAGGGTCTCATGGTAGGCCAGATATGTTATAGAAATATACTTTATATGTCCTGTTTTTGGCAGGGTCTCTGTGTGCTAACATCATTAGCAACAGCAGTAACCATGGAAACAGAATAATCTGTAACCTTGATGTGTTTCCTGTTTGTTTGTTCAGGACGTCCCGGGGGTGACGCTCACGTTCCCAGACTGGCGTTCTCCGCTGCTCTTACGGTTCCCATGGAGCGAGCCGGAACCATCGTCTTTGATAAGACCTTTGTCAACGAAGGAGATTTCTACGACCCGAAGACAGGTAAACATGACTCAGCAGGTTCTGCTGCAGGTTCTCCCGCTGAACGCTATCACTGTTTCTCCACCATGCTGCAGTCTGACTTCGTACTGAAAAACTTCCTTGACAGGAATACATCCTTCCAGTTTTCACTCGGTTGGGGCATGACCACAGAATCTGGGTGTGATCATTTCCTCCAGCATTCATCCGAGTCCGTTTGATTCCATCGGTCACTTGTCGGGTTCTGAAATATCTTGTTATAACTTTCCATGTAAACTCTCTCCAGATGTTTGGTCACTAAGTGTGCTCCTTCACACACTTGCTCCAAGGTCTCAGGAATGATGCCTTTTTCAGTCCCCACTTGTTTTTTACATGTGGGTGTTATTGGAGTCCATAGAAGAAAATATGATGATTTGGAGATTAATTTCTTACTACTATGGAGCTCTTTGAGAAAAAGCTCAATTTGAGAGCGCTTTTTAACTTTTGTTTGAAACTTGTATCTATAAAAATCAGTTTGAGGAAGTTTGAATTCATGTCTTATTTGTCTGAAAGATTTAGATTCACCATTATGAAACGACTGTTGCCAATGTGTTCTGTGTGCTAATACCATTAACTCTGTGTGCCCCCCCCCCAGGTGTGTTCACGGCCCCCGTAGACGGACACTACTTCTTCAGCGCCGTCCTGACGGGTTATAAGAATGAGAAGATTGAGGCGGTTCTGTCCAAGTCCAACTACGGCATGGCCCGGGTGGACTCGGGAGGCTACCAGCCCGAAGGCCTGGAGAACAACCCGGTGGCCGAGACCAGAACCCCCCCCGGGTCGCTGGCCGTGTTCAGCCTCATCCTGCCACTGCAGAGCCAGGACACGGTGTGCGTGGACCTGGTGACGGGGAGGCTGGCCCACTCTGTGGAGCCGCTCACCGTCTTCAGCGGCTCCCTGCTGTACGAGGACCTCGATCCGGACCGCTGATCCGGACCTCGATCCGGATCTTTGATCCGGACCTTTGATGAAATTCTGATAATGATGAGGGGGTGGGCAGAAAGATGGATCCCCCCCCCCCCATGCAGACAACTCTGTCTTTATAGAGACTTTATTATTACGAGGAGAGCAGATGTTTTAAACAGAGCTGGGGTGGGGGGCTGATCTGATGAACTCTGTAGGAGGATGATGAGAATTATGATGAGGAGGACTGGGAGCTGGACAGAAAGATGCCCCCCCCCCCAGACCACGCTGTCGTAATAGAGGGAAAAGAAGCTCTTTATTCCAGCTCCTGTAAACAAACACATTCCAGTTTGAAGTGCTCTTCCACAGAATATACTCCAAGTATTACGCAGTACTGCAGGACCTGATGAAATGAGAAACCTGCAGCGATGTCACAGTTTTAAACTGAACAGATATTTAATCTGACGCTAAGAACTGGTTATTATGAATGATGTATTTTATCTCAGTTACTGAAGGACAGATATTTAAAGCACATGTACTTAAGAAACTTTAATCTGATACACGTCACTCTTTGTAAGATGAATATCTCACTGTCATTAAACACGAGTGACCACCTCCGTTTCATTCTTCTTCTTTCCCGCAGGTTTGGTGGTCAGCTTAATATATATATATATATACACATTATTTAATATGTACTTATACAACCCCAGACACAGGTCCAGTCAACACTCACCTGGAGACTGCTCAGAGGAGTCATAACACAGTTTAGTGAGTGTCTTCTGAATGTCTTCAGTCCATCTGACCCGGTCGGGGGAGAAACAGAGTCCAGCGCACTGCAGCACAGGATCTACCTTCAATATTTACTCACACAGCTGTCTCGCTCTCATCACAAACATTTAAACATCATCAGGACACAAACAGTGTTCTGGTTTCAGGATGACTAAATAAAGACAGTGATTGAGTTTGTAAACAGCAAGGAACTTCATTTATTGATCATTAACAATCAGATTGTATATTTTCATAGAACACATCTCTTTAATTATCTGACGAGGAATATTCATTAGTATAGTGCAACATGTTTTCATGGCTTCATTTTACAACTGACAGCCTGCAGTCAAAGAGCAGGGACAAAAAACCCCACATCATATTAGCCCTGACAGTGAGCCTGCAGACAAAGAGCAGGGACAAAACCCCCCCACATCCTATTAGCCCTGACAGTGAGCCTGCAGACAAAGAGCAGGGACAAAGCCCCCCACATCATATTAGCCCTGACAGTGAGCCTGCAGACAAAGAGCAGGGACAAAACCCCCCCACATCCTATTAGCCCTGACAGTGAGCCTGCAGACAAAGAGCAGGGACTAACACCCCCCCACATCCTATTAACCCTGACAGTGAGCCTGCAGACAAAGAGCAGGGACAAAACCCCCCCACATCATATTAACCCTGACAGTGAGCCTGCAGACAAAGAGCAGGGACAAAACCCCCCCACATCATATTAACCCTGACAGTGAGCCTGCAGACAAAGAGCAGGGACAAAACCCCCCCACATCATATTAACCCTGACAGTGAGCCTGCAGACAAA
>NW_027639510.1:26594-84094 GCF_949606895.1 Notothenia rossii | reverse complement strand
TGAGGAGAGAGAACCCACCGGCCCAGAACAGGCCCAGGACCCCCAGCTGAACCACACCATCACTGACCTTAAGGTGAAGTTCACAGAGTTGGAGAGAGAGCTCGTACAGTTGCGAGAGCTGATCAGCCAACAGCCAACCCAGGACACCACGGTCCAGGGGGACTCGTCTGCCATCAGCACAGAGCTCACCAAGCTGAAGCAGGACAGAGACAGCCACAGGAGAGAGCTCTCCACCGTGAGGACTGAGGTGCAAGAGCTGCAGCAGGACAGAGAGAGTCACATGGCACGGCTGGCCGCTCTGACAGAGGAGGTGAGGGAGCTGAGAGAGGAGGGACAGAGCTACAGGAGAGAACTGACTACTCTATCTGAGGAGCTTCAGGAGACAGAGAGAGTTACACAGGCCCTGAAAGAGCAGCTGGACTCACACCCAGACCACAACCAGAACCCTGTGACCCCCATTGAGAGCAGCCAGAACCCTCCAACACAGCAGCCACCCTCTACCCCCAGCTCCATCTCTAGCTCACATGTAAACCCAACTCCCAGATCTCCCCCCATCACACAGACTAACACCACCCCTCATCCTCCCAGACCAGCACACCAGAGAGGGAAGCCAGACATTGTCATCGTCATCGACTCCAATGGCAAATTCATTGATGAAAATAAACTTTTCCCCACCCACACAGTGGCTCAAATCTGGTGTCCAAACACCCAACATGCCATGGACCTGCTGTCAGAGGAGCAGCTGGGATCCCCAAGCCACATCATCATCCACACCGGCTCCAACGACCTGAGGAGCCAGCAAGAGAGAGTGTCAGAGTCACTCAGAGGAGTGATAGAGAAAGCCTCCACCACCTTCCCCAACAGCAGAGTGGTCAACCCTGCGACCAAGGAAAGACCTCCACCCCGACACCATCCAAAGGATCAACAGCAACATGTCCAGAGACTGTATCCTGAGGCCCAACGTCCACTTGGCCCACCACCCCACCCTGGATATCAACTGTCTATACGACCAAGTCCATCTGTATAAAAACACAGTCCCCATCTTCGCCCGGACACTGAAAGACGTCGCTCTCAACAGAGACCAATCCACACCCCGCTGAAGGAGCAGCCCGGTCCAAAGCCCCCTTAGACCAGAAAGGCACCCCACTGGACCACCACCCAGACAACACCCATGGAGACAAGATCATGCTCATCTTCTTCCGCACCATGCCCCACTAAGATCCCACCAGGGCAACTATGATTACCCTCAAGCAAGGCCAGAGCCACTCCTGTCCCCAGGGGTCCTACCCCAACCACAGCGACGGGAGCTACACCCTGACCCACTGAGTTATGCTCAGGCAGTGAAGAGAACAGCAGGACCAACCCTTACCACCACCACCCATGTCCCTGAACCCACCCACACCCCCCCACACGACGAGCTGAGAGACATCCAGCAGATGCTCAGCCTGCTCTGCTCCCACCTGATAGGTCAGGTACCACAGTAGACAATCAGTAGTCATTGCTTGTTTTCTTGCAGTATACAGCAGACAAAAAAAAAAAAAAAAAACTGTTCTGTAAAATTGTTAAATCTATCGTATATTGAAATCCCATATATCTAATGTGTTCTTAAATCAACCTATTTATTGACAACCAGCAATTTGGGAGTTTATCTCATTTTAATGTTGAATGCTCTGAATCTTTCTCTGTTTTAAGTTTAATGCAATCTAGATCATTTATTATTTCATGTTGGAATGTCCAGGGTCTCAGGTCCTCTGCTTTTGGCCTTAAGAGCAGGACCCCAGACTTCACCAAAGAGTTAGGAGATGCAGATGTGATGGTTTTACAGGAGACCTGGAGTAGAGGAGACATGTCCACTGGTTGTCCCTTAGGCTATAGAGAGATAGTGTTCCCATCCACCAAACTCAAAGGAGTGACCCAGGGCAAGGGTTCAGGAGGAATGCTGAAGGAAAGGAAAAACTTGTAAACTCAATAGAACTCATCAAAAAAGGCACATTTTCCATTTGGCTCAAAATAAAAAGAGAGGTGGTCACCATAGATAAAGACATTTTCATGTGTACAGCATTCAGTGAAAATAGTTTCTCCATTCTTGAAGATGAGGTCAATCAGTACCAGGCCCAGGGAAGTGTACTGATCTGTGGGGACCTTAATGCCAGGACAGGTAGAGAACCAGATTATATTAGCCCACAGGGAGACAAACATATACCTGGCCAAATCAGCATCCCCCTCCCTTCGCATCCCCACAGGAACAACTTTGACAAAACTGTCAACAAAAGCGGGCAGCAACTACTGCAGCTGTGCCGAACGCAGGGCCTGTACATTGTTAACGGTCGGCTTCGAGGGGACTCCTTTGGTCACTACACACACAGCTCTCCTCTTGGCAATAGCTCAGTAGATTATAGCATCACAGACCTCGAGCCCTTCTGTCTGAGGGTATTCACAGTCAGCCCCCTAACACCCTTATCTGATCATAGTCAAATTACACTCTACATTAAGAAGACAGTAACAGACCCTCACGGAGCAGAACCCAGTAAACTGAACTATACCAAACAACCTTATAGATGGACAAACAATAGCAAGGACGACTACCAGAAAGCAATCAGAGATCAAACAATTCAATCCCAATTAGACCATTAACAGCCCACCCCGTATCCCCACAGTCATGATGGCCTGAATCAGGCTGTATGGGACATTAACAGCCCACCCCGTATCCCCACAGTAATGATGGCCTGAATCAGGCTGTGTGGGACATTAACAGCCCACCCCGTATCCCCAGAGTAATGATGGCCTGAATCAGGCTGTATGGGACATTAACAGCCCACCCCGTATCCCCACAGTAATGATGGCCTGAATCAGGCTGTGTGGGACATTAACAGCCCACCACGTATCCCCACAGTAATGATGGCCTGAATCAGGCTGTGTGGGACATTAACAGCCCACCACGTATCCCCACAGTAATGATGGCCTGAATCAGGCTGTGTGGGACATTAACAGCCCACCCCGTATCCCCAGAGTAATGATGGCCTGAATCAGGCTGTGTGGGACATTAACAGCCCACCCCGTATCCCCACAGTAATGATGGCCTGAATCAGGCTGTGTGGGACATTAACAGCCCACCCCGTATCCCCAGAGTAATGATGGCCTGAATCAGGCTGTGTGGGACATTAACAGCCCACCCCGTATCCCCAGAGTAATGATGGCCTGAATCAGGCTGTGTGGGACATTAACAGCCCACCCCGTATCCCCACAGTAATGATGGCCTGAATCAGGCTGTATGGGACATTAACAGCCCACCCCGTATCCCCACAGTAATGATGGCCTGAATCAGGCTGTGTGGGACATTAACAGCCCACCCCGTATCCCCACAGTAATGATGGCCTGAATCAGGCTGTATGGGACATTAACAGCCCACCCCGTATCCCCACAGTAATGATGGCCTGAATCAGGCTGTATGGGACATTAACAGCCCACCCCGTATCCCCACAGTAATGATGGCCTGAATCAGGCTGTGTGGGACATTAACAGCCCACCCCGTATCCCCAGAGTAATGATGGCCTGAATCAGGCTGTGTGGGACATTAACAGCCCACCCCGTATCCCCAGAGTAATGATGGCCTGAATCAGGCTGTGTGGGACATTAACAGCCCACCCCGTATCCCCAGAGTAATGATGGCCTGAATCAGGCTGTATGGGACATTAACAGCATCTTTGACAATGTGGCAGATTTATCCAAACTGAAAAAAACACAATATCATAAATCAAAAAAGTCAACCAATGAAAAGTGGTTTGATACAGACTGCAGACATCTGAGAAAAACCCTCAGAAGTTTATCAAATCAAAAACACAGACAACCTGGCAATCCTGAGCTCCGCCTCCAATATTGGGAAACACTGAGAGTATACAGAAGAACACTCAGAACTAAAAGGGAGCAACATGTGCAGCACCAACTTGAAATCATTGAAGAGTCCATTGATTCAAATCATTTCTGGAAGAAATGGCACTCTTTCAGCAAACCACACAAGGAAGAACTGGCTATTCAAAATGGGGACATTTGGAAAACTATATAGTGCCGTTACACTGAATTCGGCCCAAAATGATCTCCTCAACAAACTACAAATTCTAGAATCAGTCGTTAAAGACAACCAGAACCCTTTAGACTATAACATTACTGAGGAAGAGCTCCTGGCTAAACTCCAGGCCCTACAACCAAGGAAGGCCAGCGGTCCTGCTAAAACCCAGGCCCTACAACCAAGGAAGGCCAGCGGTCCTGCTAAAACCCAGGCCCTACAACCAAGGAAGGCCAGCGGTCCTGCTAAAACCCAGGCCCTACAACCAAGGAAGGCCAGCGGTCCTGCTAAAACCCAGGCCCTACAACCAAGGAAGGCCAGCGGTCCTGATGGCATTTTAAATGAAATGCTGAAATTTAGCAGTCATAAGTTCAACACTGCCATGTTGAAACTATTCAATCTCGTTCTGAGCATTGGACATTTCCCTGACATCTGGAGCAAAGGAATCATCACACCAATATTTAAAAATGGAAATAAATTTGACCCAAACAATTACCGAGGCATATGTGTCAGCAGCAACCTGGGGAAGTTATTCTGCAGCATCCTAAACAGCCGACTGCAAGACTTCCTCAGTGAACATAATGTCCTGAGCAAGAGTCAGATTGGATTTACACCATCGGACTACAGACCATATATATACCCTCCACACCCTCATTCATAAACATGTTCACCAAAATAAGAAGATTTTCTCTTGTTTTGTAGATTTCAAAAAAGCATTCAACTCAATTTGGCATAACGGTCTGTTCCTGAAGTTGATTGAAAACGGTGTAGGGGGGAAAACATGATATCATTAAAACAATGTATACCAATAATAAATGTGCGGTGAAAATTGGCAATATGGAAACCGATGTCTTCCCCCAAAGTAGAAGGGTGAAACATGGCTGCAGTCTCAGCCCCACCCTATTTAACATTTATATTGATCAATTTGCAAAATCATTAGAACAATCCGATATCCCTGGACTCACCCTCTCTGACACACACATTAAATGCCTGCTGTTTGCAGATGATCTAATATTGCTAGCTCCATCTAAGGAGGCATTACAACAGCAAATGGATCATCTGCAAAGCTTCTGTCAGACCTGGACCCTGACAGTTCATCTGGAGACCCTCTGTCAGACCTGGACCCTGACAGTTCATCTGGAGACCCTCTGTCAGACCTGGAACCTGACAGTTCATCTGGAGACCTTCTGTCAGACCTGGGCCCTGACAGTTCATCTGGAGACCTTCTGTCAGACCTGGGCCCTGACAGTTCATCTGGAGACCCTCTGTCAGACCTGGGCCCTGACAGTTCATCTGGAGACCTTCTGTCAGACCTGGGCCCTGACAGTTCATCTGGAGACCCTCTGTCAGACCTGGACCCTGACAGTTCATCTGGAGACCTTCTGTCAGACCTGGACCCTGACAGTTCATCTGGAAAAGACCAGGATTATGGTGTTCCAGAAACGACCCAGGGGTCAGGGGAACTCACACCGGTTGTTACTGGGCTCCACTGACAGGACAAGGCCTCAACCAGCTGGTCCTGAGGCTCACCTTTTCTAACAGGACAAGGCCTCAACCAGCTGGTCCTGAGGCTCACCTCCTCTAACAGGACAAGGCCTCATCCAGCTGGTCCTGAGGCTCACCTCCTCTAACAGGACAAGGCCTCAACCAGCTGGTCCTGAGGCTCACCTCCTCTAACAGGACAAGGCCTCAACCAGCTGGTCCTGAGGCTCACCTCCTCTAACAGGACAAGGCCTCAACCAGCTGGTCCCGAGGCTCACCTTTTCTAACAGGACAAGGCCTCAACCAGCTGGTCCTGAGGCTCACCTCCTCTAACAGGACAAGGCCTCATCCAGCTGGTCCTGAGGCTCACCTCCTCTAACAGGACAAGGCCTCAACCAGCTGGTCCTGAGGCTCACCTCCTCTAACAGGACAAGGCCTCAACCAGCTGGTCCTGAGGCTCACCTCCTCTAACAGGACAAGGCCTCATCCAGCTGGTCCTGAGGCTCACCTCCTCTAACAGGACAAGGCCTCAACCAGCTGGTCCTGAGGCTCACCTCCTCTAACAGGACAAGGCCTCAACCAGCTGGTCCTGAGGCTCACCTCCTCTAACAGGACAAGGCCTCTACCAGCTGGTCCTGAGGCTCACCTCCTCTAACAGGACAAGGCCTCATCCAGCTGGTCCTGAGGCTCACCTCCTCTAACAGGACAAGACCTCAACCAGCTGGTCCTCTAACAGGACAAGGCCTCAACCAGCTGGTCCTCTAACAGGACAAGGCCTCAACCAGCTGGTCCTCTAACAGGACAAGGCCTCAACCAGCTGGTCCTGAGGCTCACCTCCTCTAACAGGACAAGGCCTCACAGGAGACACACTTCCTGCTGCTCTGTCAAACATACCAAGACATTAGAACAAAGTTCTTTCCAAAGATAACACGTAAACTCCAAGATGTTGAATCACTGTCTGAGCAGAATCACATGCAACATGTACTTGGAGAAAATAGAGCCAGCAGCAGAGAAGCAGAGAAACATGTGAGCGCATGTCACAGCCTAAGAGACAACAACAACAACAACAACAACAACAACAACAACACCACATAACAGCTGTTCCTCTCAGCTCACTCTGATTGCTCCTCTACTTCATGTCTTTCTGTTCTTCCTTTCTTTCTTTTTACATTTGATTCTTGAGGTTTTGTAATATGTTGTTGTAAATTGTTTAATGAATGAATTGTATTTGTATTTTTTTGTTTTTCTGATCATATATCCTTTGGTTATATTGTTCACCTGACATTCATGCCAATAAAGCATATTGAATTGAATTGAGAGGAGAGAGAGGAGAGAGAGAGAGAGAGAAGAGAGAGAGAGAGAGAGAGAGAGAGAGAGAGAGAGAAGAGAATGTGAGTCTATCCACGTGCTAGCATTGTTTCTAGATGTTATCATACCGCCCTAACACTTAGCATGACGTCCGGGAGGAGGACAGGTACCTGTTGGTGAGGGTGAGGGTGAGGAGGACAGGTACCTGTTGGTGAGGGTGAGGGTGAGGAGGACAGGTACCTGTTGGTGAGGGTGAGGGTGAGGAGGACAGGTACCTGTTGGTGAGGGTGAGGGTGAGGAGGACAGGTACCTGTTGGTGAGGGTGAGGAGGACAGGTACCTGTTGGTGAGGGTGAGGAGGACAGGTACCTGTTGGTGAGGGTGAGGGTGAGGAGGACAGGTACCTGTTGGTGAGGGTGAGGGTGAGGAGGACAGGTACCTGTTGGTGAGGGTGAGGAGGACAGGTACCTGTTGGTGAGGGTGAGGGTGAGGAGGACAGGTACCTGTTGGTGAGGGTGAGGAGGACAGGTACCTGTTGGTGAGGGTGAGGAGGACAGGTACCTGTTGGTGAGGGTGAGGAGGACAGGTACCTGTTGGTGAGGGTGAGGAGGACAGGTACCTGTTGGTGAGGGTGAGGGTGAGGAGGACAGGTACCTGTTGGTGAGGGTGAGGGTGAGGAGGACAGGTACCTGTTGGTGAGGGTGAGGAGGACAGGTACCTGTTGGTGAGGGTGAGGGTGAGGAGGACAGGTACCTGTTGGTGAGGGTGAGGAGGACAGGTACCTGTTGGTGAGGGTGAGGAGGACAGGTACCTGTTGGTGAGGGTGAGGAGGACAGGTACCTGTTGGTGAGGGTGAGGGTGAGGAGGACAGGTACCTGTTGGTGAGGGTGAGGAGGACAGGTACCTGTTGGTGAGGGTGAGGAGGACAGGTACCTGTTGGTGAGGGTGAGGGTGAGGAGGACAGGTACCTGTTGGTGAGGGTGAGGGTGAGGAGGACAGGTACCTGTTGGTGAGGGTGAGGAGGACAGGTACCTGTTGGTGAGGGTGAGGAGGACAGGTACCTGTTGGTGAGGGTGAGGAGGACAGGTACCTGTTGGTGAGGGTGAGGGTGAGGAGGACAGGTACCTGTTGGTGAGGGTGAGGGTGAGGAGGACAGGTACCTGTTGGTGAGGGTGAGGGTGAGGAGGACAGGTACCTGTTGGTGAGGGTGAGGAGGACAGGTACCTGTTGGTGAGGGTGAGGAGGACAGGTACCTGTTGGTGAGGGTGAGGGTGAGGAGGACAGGTACCTGTTGGTGAGGGTGAGGGTGAGGAGGACAGGTACCTGTTGGTGAGGGTGAGGAGGACAGGTACCTGTTGGTGAGGGTGAGGGTGAGGAGGACAGGTACCTGTTGGTGAGGGTGAGGAGGACAGGTACCTGTTGGTGAGGGTGAGGAGGACAGGTACCTGTTGGTGAGGGTGAGGAGGACAGGTACCTGTTGGTGAGGGTGAGGAGGACAGGTACCTGTTGGTGAGGGTGAGGAGGACAGGTACCTGTTGGTGAGGGTGAGGGTGAGGAGGACAGGTACCTGTTGGTGAGGGTGAGGGTGAGGAGGACAGGTACCTGTTGGTGAGGGTGAGGAGGACAGGTACCTGTTGGTGAGGGTGAGGAGGACAGGTACCTGTTGGTGAGGGTGAGGAGGACAGGTACCTGTTGGTGAGGGTGAGGGTGAGGAGGACAGGTACCTGTTGGTGAGGGTGAGGAGGACAGGTACCTGTTGGTGAGGGTGAGGAGGACAGGTACCTGTTGGTGAGGGTGAGGGTGAGGAGGACAGGTACCTGTTGGTGAGGGTGAGGGTGAGGAGGACAGGTACCTGTTGGTGAGGGTGAGGAGGACAGGTACCTGTTGGTGAGGGTGAGGAGGACAGGTACCTGTTGGTGAGGGTGAGGAGGACAGGTACCTGTTGGTGAGGGTGAGGAGGACAGGTACCTGTTGGTGAGGGTGAGGGTGAGGAGGACAGGTACCTGTTGGTGAGGGTGAGGAGGACAGGTACCTGTTGGTGAGGGTGAGGGTGAGGAGGACAGGTACCTGTTGGTGAGGGTGAGGGTGAGGAGGACAGGTACCTGTTGGTGAGGGTGAGGGTGAGGAGGACAGGTACCTGTTGGTGAGGGTGAGGGTGAGGAGGACAGGTACCTGTTGGTGATGATGATGGAGGTCTTCTTCTGCCCGGGGTACGGACAGTGATCCCGGAACACCTCCCCGTCCAGCTGCTTGATCTGAGACCGCTGAACACACACACATTATTATTATTACATATTATTGCATGGTTTAGCTGAATACTCGATTCTGATTGGTCGATTCAGAACACATGACACGTTGTTAATCCAGAACAGACAGACCGCTGTCAAGGACGCTCACATCTGCACAAATAAGTCCATTCGATTTCACTGCATGCAGTTTGCTTTTCTAACCGACAAGACAAGTGCGACAAGGAAGCAGCGGAGAAGTACCGGGGCAGAAAGCCTCCTGTCTACGCAGAACGGGGCAGAAAGCCTCCTGTTTACGCAGAACGGGGCAGAAAGCCTCCTGTCTACGCAGAACGGGGCAGAAAGCCTCCTGTTTACGCAGAACGGGGCAGAAAACCCCCTGTCTACGCAGAACGGGGCAGAAACCCCCCTGTTTACGCAGAACGGGGCAGAAAGCCCCCTGTCTACGCAGAACGGGGCAGAAAGCCTCCTGTCTACGCAGAACGGGGCAGAAAGCCTCCTGTCTACGCAGAACGGGGCAGAAAGCCTCCTGTCTACGCAGAACGGGGCAGAAACCCCCCTGTCTACGCAGAACGGGGCAGAAACCCCCCTGTCTACGCAGAACGGGGCAGAAAACCCCCTGTCTACGCAGAACGGGGCAGAAAGCCTCCTGTCTACGCAGAACGGGGCAGAAAGCCCCCTGTCTACGCAGAACGGGGCAGAAAGCCTCCTGTCTACGCAGAACGGGGCAGAAAGCCTCCTGTCTACGCAGAACGGGGCAGAAAGCCTCCTGTCTACGCAGAACGGGGCAGAAACCCCCCTGTCTACGCAGAACGGGGCAGAAAGCCCCCTGTCTACGCAGAACGGGGCAGAAACCCCCCTGTTTACGCAGAACGGGGCAGAAAGCCCCCTGTCTACGCAGAACGGGGCAGAAAGCCCCCTGTCTACGCAGAACGGGGCAGAAACCTCCCTGTCTACGCAGAACGGGGCAGAAAGCCCCCTGTCTACGCAGAACGGGGCAGAAACCCCCCTGTCTACGCAGACCGGGGCAGAAACCCCCCTGTCTACGCAGACCGGGGCAGAAGCCCCCCTGTCTACGCAGAACGGGGCAGAAACCCCCCTGTCTACGCAGAACGGGGCAGAAAGCCCCCTGTCTACGCAGAACGGGGCAGAAGCCCCCCTGTCTACGCAGCGGTCCAGACAGAGACATCACATTCAGTCTGCAGTTCCTTTGGCTTTAGGGCACGGACATCTAGATACTTTCCAGGGTTTCACATCATGAACTGTGCTACTTTTAAAGCAAGCAACCAATGGAGAGAAAGAGAGGAGGTGCTGATAGAGAGAGAGAGAGGAGGTGCTGATAGAGAGAGAGAGAGAGAGAGAGAGGAGGTGCTGATAGAGAGGAGAGACTGAGGAGGTGCTGATGGAGAGAGAGAGAGGAGGTGCTGATGGAGAGAGAGAGAGGAGGTGCTGATGGAGAGAGAGAGAGGAGGTGCTGATAGAGAGAGAGAGAGGAGGTGCTGATAGAGAGAGAGAGAGAGAGAGAGAGGAGGTGCTGATAGAGAGAGAGAGAGGAGGTGCTGATAGAGAGAGAGAGAGAGAGAGAGGAGGTGCTGATAGAGAGAGACTGAGGAGGTGCTGATGGAGAGAGAGAGAGGAGGTGCTGATGGAGAGAGAGAGAGGAGGTGCTGATAGAGAGAGAGAGAGAGAGAGAGGAGGTGCTGATAGAGAGAGAGAGAGGAGGTGCTGATAGAGAGAGAGAGAGAGAGAGAGGAGGTGCTGATAGAGAGGAGAGACTGAGGAGGTGCTGATGGAGAGAGAGAGAGGAGGTGCTGATGGAGAGAGAGAGAGGAGGTGCTGATAGAGAGAGAGAGAGGAGGTGCTGATAGAGAGAGAGAGAGAGAGAGAGAGGAGGTGCTGATAGAGAGAGAGAGAGGAGGTGCTGATAGAGAGAGAGAGAGAGAGAGAGAGGAGGTGCTGATAGAGAGAGACTGAGGAGGTGCTGATGGAGAGAGAGAGAGGAGGTGCTGATGGAGAGAGAGAGAGGAGGTGCTGATAGAGAGAGAGAGAGAGAGAGAGGAGGTGCTGATAGAGAGAGAGAGAGGAGGTGCTGATAGAGAGAGAGAGAGAGAGAGAGAGGAGGTGCTGATAGAGAGGAGAGACTGAGGAGGTGCTGATGGAGAGAGAGAGAGAGGAGGTGCTGATGGAGAGAGAGAGAGAGAGGAAGTGCTGATGGAGAGGAGAGACTGAGGAGGTGCTGATGGAGAGGAGAGAGAGAGAGAGACAGAGGAGGTGCTGATGGAGAGGAGAGACTGAGGAGGTGCTGATGGAGAGAGAGAGAGAGAGGAGGTGCTGATGGAGAGAGAGAGACTGAGGAGGTGCTGATGGAGAGAGAGAGAGGAGGTGCTGATGGAGAGAGAGAGAGGAGGTGCTGATGGAGAGAGAGAGAGGAGGTGCTGATGGAGAGAGAGAGAAGAGGTGCTGATGGAGAGGAGAGAGAGAGGAGGTGCTGATGGAGAGAGAGATACTGAGGAGGTGCTGATGGAGAGAGAGAGACTGAGGAGGTGCTGATGGAGAGGAGAGAGAGAGGAGGTGCTGATGGAGAGAGAGAGACTGAGGAGGTGCTGATGGAGAGAGAGAGAGAGGAAGTGCTGATGGAGAGAGAGAGAGGAGGTGCTGATGGAGAGAGAGAGGAGGTGCTGATGGAGAGAGAGAGACTGAGGAGGTGCTGATGGAGAGAGAGAGAGGAGGTGCTGATGGAGAGAGAGAAACTGAGGAGGTGCTGATGGAGAGAGACCGAGGAGGTGCTGATGGAGAGAGAGAGACTGAGGAGGTGCTGATGGAGAGACAGAGACTGAGGAGGTGCTGATGGAGAGAGAGAGACTGAGGAGGTGCTGATGGAGAGAGTGACTGAGGAGGTGCTGATGGAGAGAGAGAGAGAGGAGGTGCTGATGGAGAGAGAGAGAAAGGAGGTGCTGATGGAGAGAGAGAAAATAGGTGCTGATGGAGAGACAGAGATTGAGGAGGTGCTGATGGAGAGAGAGAGAGGAGGTGCTGATGGAGGATGTGCTAATGGAGAGGAGAGACTGAGGAGGTGCTGATGGAGAGAGAGAGAGAGAGAGAGAGAGAGAGAGAGAGAGAAAGAGAGAGAGGAGGTGCTGATGGAGAGGAGAGACTGAGGAGGTGCTGATGGAGAGAGAGAGAGAGAGAGAGAGAGAGAGGAGGTGCTGATGGAGAGTGAGACTGAGGAGGTGCTGATGGAGAGAGAGAGACTGAGGATGTGCTGATGGAGAGTAGAGAGACTGAGGAGGTGCTGATGGAGAGAGAGAGAGAGGAGGTGCTGATGGAGAGAGAGAGGAGGTGCTGATGGAGAGAGAGACTGAGGAGGTGCTGATGGAAAGAGAGAGACTGAGGAGGTGCTGATGGAGAGGAGAGAGTAAGGAGGTGCTGATGGAGAGAGAGAGACTGAGGAGGTGCTGATGGAGAGAGACTGAGGAGGTGCTGATGGAGAGAGAGAGACTGAGGAGGTGCTGATGGAGAGAGAGAGGAGGTGCTGATGGAGAGAGAGAGAGAGGAGGTGCTGATGGAGAGAGAGAGAGGAGGTGCTGATAGAGAGAGAGAGAGAGAGAGAGGAGGTGCTGATAGAGAGGAGAGACTGAGGAGGTGCTGATGGAGAGAGAGAGAGAGGAGGTGCTGATGGAGAGAGAGAGAGAGAGAGGAAGTGCTGATGGAGAGGAGAGACTGAGGAGGTGCTGATGGAGAGAGAGAGAGAGAGAGACAGAGGAGGTGCTGATGGAGAGGAGAGACTGAGGAGGTGCTGATGGAGAGAGAGAGAGAGAGGAGGTGCTGATGGAGAGAGAGAGACTGAGGAGGTGCTGATGGAGAGAGAGAGAGGAGGTGCTGATGGAGAGAGAGAGAGGAGGTGCTGATGGAGAGAGAGAGAGGAGGTGCTGATGGAGAGAGAGAGAAGAGGTGCTGATGGAGAGGAGAGAGAGAGGAGGTGCTGATGGAGAGAGAGATACTGAGGAGGTGCTGATGGAGAGAGAGAGACTGAGGAGGTGCTGATGGAGAGGAGAGAGAGAGGAGGTGCTGATGGAGAGAGAGAGACTGAGGAGGTGCTGATGGAGAGAGAGAGAGAGGAAGTGCTGATGGAGAGAGAGAGAGGAGGTGCTGATGGAGAGAGAGAGAGGAGGTGCTGATGGAGAGAGAGAGACTGAGGAGGTGCTGATGGAGAGAGAGAGAGGAGGTGCTGATGGAGAGAGAGAAACTGAGGAGGTGCTGATGGAGAGAGACCGAGGAGGTGCTGATGGAGAGAGAGAGACTGAGGAGGTGCTGATGGAGAGAGAGAGAGAGACTGAGGAGGTGCTGATGGAGAGACAGAGACTGAGGAGGTGCTGATGGAGAGAGAGAGACTGAGGAGGTGCTGATGGAGAGAGTGACTGAGGAGGTGCTGATGGAGAGAGAGAGAGAGGAGGTGCTGATGGAGAGAGAGAGATTGAGGAGGTGCTGATGGAGAGAGAGAGAGGAGGTGCTGATGGAGGATGTGCTAATGGAGAGGAGAGACTGAGGAGGTGCTGATGGAGAGAGAGAGAGAGAGAGAGAGAGAGAGAGAGAGAGAGAGAAAGAGAGAGAGGAGGTGCTGATGGAGAGGAGAGACTGAGGAGGTGCTGATGGAGAGAGAGAGAGAGAGAGAGAGAGAGAGAGGAGGTGCTGATGGAGAGAGAGAGAGAGAGAGACAGAGCAGGTGCTGATGGAGAGGAGAGAGAGGAGGTGCTGATGGAGAGAGAGGAGGTGCTGATGGAGAGAGAGGGACTGAGGAGGTGCTGATGGAGAGGAGAGAGTAAGGAGGTGCTGATGGAGAGAGAGAGACTGAGGAGGTGCTGATGGAGAGAGAGAGACTGAGGAGGTGCTGATGGAGAGTAGAGAGACTGAGGAGGTGCTGATGGAGAGAGAGAGGAGGTGCTGATGGAGAGAGAGAGACTGAGGATGTGCTGATGGAGAGTAGAGAGACTGAGGAGGTGCTGATTTAGAGAGAGAGAGGAGGTGCTGATGGAGATAGAGAGGAGGTGCTGATGGAGAGAGAGAGAGAGGAGGTGCTGATGGAGAGAGAGAGAGAGGAGGTGCTGATGGAGAGAGAGAGACTGAGGAGGTGCTGATGGAAAGAGAGAGACTGAGGAGGTGCTGATGGAGAGGAGAGAGTAAGGAGGTGCTGATGGAGAGAGAGAGATGAGGTGCTGATGGAGAGTGAGACTGAGGAGGTGCTGATGGAGAGAGAGAGAGAGAGAGAGAGAGAGAGAGAGAGGAGGTGCTGATGGAGAGTGAGACTGAGGAGGTGCTGATGGAGAGAGAGAGACTGAGGATGTGCTGATGGAGAGTAGAGAGACTGAGGAGGTGCTGATGGAGAGAGAGAGAGAGGAGGTGCTGATGGAGAGAGAGAGGAGGTGCTGATGGAGAGAGAGACTGAGGAGGTGCTGATGGAGAGAGACTGAGGAGGTGCTGATGGAGAGAGAGAGACTGAGGAGGTGCTGATGGAGAGAGAGAGGAGGTGCTGATGGAGAGAGAGAGGTGGTGCATATGGAGAGAGAGAGAGGAGGTGCTGATGGAGAGAGAGAAAGGAGGTTCTGATGGAGAGAGAGACAGGAGGTGCTGATGGAGAGAGAGAGAAGAGGTGCTGATGGAGAGAGAGAGACTGAGGAGGTGCTGATGGAGAGAGAGAGAGAGGAGGTGCTGATGGAGAGAGAGAGAGAGGAGGTGCTGATGGAGAGGAGAGACTGTGGAGGTGCTGATGGAGAGAGAGAGAGAGAGAAAGAGAGGAGGTGCTGATGGAGAGGAGAGACTGAGGAGGTGCTGATGGAGAGGGAGAGAGAGAGAGAGAGAGAGAGAGAGGAGGTGCTGATGGAGAGGAGAGAGAGGAGGTGCTGAAGAAGAGAGAGAGGAGGTGCTGATGGAGAGAGAGAGACTGAGGAGGTGCTGATGGAGAGGAGAGAGAGGAGGTGCTGATGGAGAGGAGAGAGAGGAGGTGCTGATGGAGAGAGAGAGACTGAGGAGGTGCTGATGGAGAGTAGAGAGACTGAGGAGGTGCTGATGGAGAGAGAGACAGAGATGAGGTGATGATGGAGAGAGAGAGAGGAAGTGCTGATGGAGAGAGACTGAGGAGGTGCTGATGGAGAGAGAGAGAGAGAGAGGAGGAGCTGGTGGAGAGAGAGAGACTGAGGAGGTGCTGATGGAGAGAGAGAGACTGAGAAGGTGCTGATGGAGAGAGAGACTGAGGAGGTGCTGACTGAGAGGAGAGAGAGAGGAGGTGCTGATGGAGAGAGAGAGAGAGAGACGAGGTGCTGATGGAGAGAGAGATACTGAGGAGGTGCTGATGGAGAGAGAGATACTGAGGAGGTGCTGATGGAGAGAGAGAGAGGAGGTGCTGATGGAGAGAGAGAGAAGAGGTGCTGATGGAGAGAGACTGAGGAGGTGCTGATGGAGAGAGACTGAGGAGATGCTGATGGAGAGGAGAGAGAGAGGAGGTGCTGATGGAGAGAGAGAGATAGAGGAGGTGCTGATGGAGAGAGAGAGATAGAGGAGGTGCTGATGGAGAGAGAGAGAGAGGAGGTGCTGATGGAGAGGAGAGACTGAGGAGGTGCTGATGGAGAGAGAGAGAGAGGAGGTGCTGATGGAGAGAGAGAGAGGAGGTGCTGATGGAGAGGAGAGACTGAGGAGGTGCTGATGGAGAGAGAGAGAGGAGGTGCTGATGGAGAGAGAGAGAGAGAGAGAGAGAGAGAGAGAGAGGAGGTGCTGGTGGAGAGAGAGAGAGGAGGTGCTGATGGAGAGAGAGAGACTGAGGAGGTGCTGATGGAGAGAGAGAGACTGAGGAGGTGCTGATGGAGAGAGAGAGACTGAGGAGGTGCTGATGGAGAGAGAGAGAGAGAGAGAGAGAGAGAGAGAGAGAGAGAGAGAGAGAGAGAGAGAGAGAGAGAGGAGGTGCTGATGGAGATAGAGAGAGGAGGTGCTGACGGAGAGGAGAAAGTGTCAGGTTTGGAGAGGGTGGATCTGGGGCCACTGAGGAGAACCTCGGTTTGGTCGCTGCTAAGTTTGAGGAAGAACCAGGATCTGATCTCCTGTCAGAGAGGTAGCTGGAGGGAGGCTGGAGGACACCCAGCTCTACTGGTCCTCCAGCCTCCCTCCCAGCTGTAAGCAGTCAGAGAGGTAGCTGGAGGGAGGCTGGAGGACACCCAGCTCTACTGGTCCTCCAGCCTCCCTCCCAGCTGTAAGCAGTCAGAGAGGTAGCTGGAGGGAGGCTGGAGGACACCCAGCTCTACTGGTCCTCCAGCCTCCCTCCCAGCTGTAAGCAGTCAGAGAGGTAGCTGGAGGGAGGCTGGAGGACACCCAGCTCTACTGGTCCTCCAGTCTCCCTCCCAGCTGTAAGCAGTCAGAGAGGTAGCTGGAGGGAGGCTGGAGGACACCCAGCTCTACTGGTCCTCCAGCCTCCCTCCCAGCTGTAAGCAGCCAGAGAGGTAGCTAGAGGGAGGCTGGAGGACACCCAGCTCTACTGGTCCTCCAGCCTCCCTCCCAGCTGTAAGCAGTCAGAGAGGTAGCTGGAGGGAGGCTGGAGGACACCCAGCTCTACTGGTCCTCCAGCCTCCCTCCCAGCTGTAAGCAGTCAGAGAGGTAGCTAGAGGGAGGCTGGAGGACCAGTAGAGCTGGGTGTCCTCCAGCCTCCCTCCCAGCTGTAAGCAGTCAGAGAGGTAGCTGGAGGGAGGCTGGAGGACCAGTAGAGCGGGGTATCCTCCACTATCAAAGTGAATGTGGAAATAAAGATAGAGGCAGACATGGCCATGAGGAAGTAGTTGATGAAAAGAAGAGGCCCCAGGACAGAGCCCTGGGGAACACCGGTAGTGACTGGGAGTGGCTGTGGGTTGGATGAACTGACATTATACAGAGGGTGATCACAGTATGAATGCTACCACACGAGTATATGCAGTACAGTAGAGACTTTAATGGTGTCCGCTCAGTAGTCCTGGCGCAGCACAAAGAGAGACAGATGCTTCACAAAGACACATTTATTACATGTTTGTATCACAGATTATAAATCAATATGAAGATGCGGTGTTAACATGAATTCAGAGGGGATGCTACCATCTCTTAGAGGTGACTCGTACATCACAAGGTAATATCTACACTGCTTTGTAACAATTACAATATGCTTCTGGACTCCAGTTATTATACAGACTGTTATCACACAGCGTGAAGAAGACAGGAAGGAAGGAGGTCTCTAAATAAAGTGAGAGTAAAGACGTCTGACAGAAAGACATTAGATAGGCATGCATAGATTCATAAACAGTGTCAAGCAGGACATAACAGATACAACTTTATTCTATCTAATCCACTTCCTCTTCAGGCTGCATGTGAGAAGAAGAGGAGGAAGAGGAGGAGGAAGAAGAAGAAGAGGAAGAAGAGTAGGAAGAGGAAGAAGAGGAGAAGAGGAGGAAGAGATACAAGTGGTTAGAGGCAGAAATAAGAGGCTTGTGTACGCTGCATACTGATAGTACTAATAACAATATTACTACTATCAAATAAAAAAGTACTCCAGGAGTCAGGTTTCTAAAGAGTTGTTGAGGTTGGTTACCTGGAAGAGGTCGAGGCCCTGAGCCTCCGTCAGGTCGTACGGCCGAATGATCCCGTCCTCCTGGATCAGACGAACAGGACGCAGCCTGGAGACCTCCTCTGTGGACTCTGCAGCTCTACACACACACACACACACACACACACACACACACACACACACACACACACACACACACACACACACACACACACACACACACACACACACACACACACACACACACACACACACACACACACACACACACACACACACACACACACACACACACACACACACACACACACACACACACACACACACACACACACACACACACACACACACACACACACACACAGAGAGAGTGATCTGAGATCAGTACAGTCATCAGAGTGATTTCAGATCAGTGGATCAGAGACCGGATCAGGGCTCAAAGTGCTGTCAGTGCTCACCTTTCATGACCTCTACAGAGACAGCATGAAACGCAACGTCAACAGGTTAACAGGAAGTGACACAGGTCACATGACAGGATGGAGGTCTCTGAGGCTGCTTGGAAATGTTTCAGGAACGCAAGCAGAGGCCACAACTGACTCACTAAAACACATTAATCCAGCTGTTTACACCTATATACCCATATATACACCTATGTGCCTATATGTACCAATATATACCCATATATACACCTATGTGCCTATATGTACCAATATATACCCATATATACACCTATGTGCCTATATGTACCAATATATACCCATATATACACCTATGTGCCTATATGTACCAATATATACCCATATATACACCTATGTACACCTATGTACCTATATGTACCCATATATACACCTATGTACCTATATGTACCCATGTATAGCCATATATACACCTATGTATCCATATATACCCACATATACCCACATATACCCATATAGACACCTATGTACCTATATGTACCCATATATAGACCTATGTATCCATATATACCCATATATACCCCTATATACGCATATATACCCAAAAAACACCTATGTACCCACATATAGCCATATATACCCCTATATATACATATATACGCATACATACCCATATAGACACCTATGTACCTATATGTACCCATTTATAGCCATATATACATATATACCCACATATACCCATATAGACACCTATGTACCCATATATACCCCTATATATACATATATACGCATACATACCCATATATACCCCCATATACACACGGCTGCAGCTCTTCACTCACTGAAGATAAAAAAAGCTTGACTCAAGTCTTCAGCTGTAGTATTATTAAATATAAAATGCTAAAAATCTTGATCCTTAAAGTCCTTTTCCGGACGATCTTAGATTGAGATTAATTCCACTTCCTTCGCTCCATGACCACAGCATGCTGGAGTTGATCTGTCTGAGAAGATGCCGGAAATAAAATGTAACTAACTGCTGATAAACAGCTCTTTAAAGTGAGCTAACTTCCTGTGAGGTTTAGGGTCATGTGACCTCCTGGGGGGCGTGGCCTCACAATGCTGGGGCGGGGCTACGAGCAGTGACAGCATGAATCAGGACTCGATGGACAGATGGAGATTTTATTTCAACACGATGCAGGACTTACCTTCGTCTGCTGCAGGAACAAAAACAGCAACAACAACATGCACAAACACACGCCAAAGCTGCCCCCCCACTATATCATATTATAGATTCATATTGCATAATAACACTACAGGCTGCTTCCCCCCGGATATCATATAATAGATGTATAAATATAGATATCAAACTGCAGGAGCAGCGGTGAAGGAGGTCAGCTTTAACGCGTGAAAGGACAAATACTCACACCAGAAGAAAAGAAAGAAAAGAAAGAACCAAACTCCGGGACACGACGACACGAGACAGAAAACAGAAACAGATCATTAGTGAGCAGAAGAAAAGCAGACAGGAAGTGTCTGCTGTAGACAGGAAGTACCTCTGGATGCCGTGGAAGGTGCTGCTGGCCATGTCCACGATGCCCCCGGTGGGCCGGGCCACCACGCCCACCAGACCCTTCCCGATACCCTTAAAGAAGCCGGCCGCGCCCTCCTTCCTGGCCCCTGCATAAACATATAGATTATACACCTGCACAGTATATACCCCTATATATACACCTGTACAGTATACCCCTATTTATACCCCTATATATACACCTGTACAGTATACCCCTATTTATACCCCTATATATACACCTGTACAGTATACCCCTATGTATACCCCTATATATACACCTGTACAGTATACCCCTATGTATACCCCTATATATACACCTGTACAGTATACCCCTATTTATACCCCTATATATACACCTGTACAGTATACCCCTATTTATACCCCTATATATACACCTGTACAGTATACCCCTATGTATACCCCTATATATACACCTGTACAGTATACCCCTATTTATACCCCTATATATACACCTGTACAGTATACCCCTATATATACACCTGCACAGTATACCCCTATTTATACCCCTATATATACACCTGTACAGTATACCCCTAGTTATACCCCTATATATACACCTGTACAGTATACCCCTATTTATACCCCTATATATACACCTGTACAGTATACCCCTATTTATACCCCTATATATACACCTGTACAGTATACCCCTATTTATACCCCTATATATACACCTGTACAGTATACCCCTATTTATACCCCTATATATACACCTGTACAGTATACCCCTATTTATACCCCTATATATACACCTGTACAGTATACCCCTATTTATACCCCTATAGAGCTCCTGCGGATGATGTCACATATGCTGGTCACGTGACGAGAAACGAAGGGGGCAGCCATTTTGGCAGTAATCGCGTCAGTAAATTCATTGGCAGGCACTGGCAGACTGTCGAGGATGGTGGATAACTGCTGTGCACCAGGTTGCACAAATAGGCGTGGGAAGAAGAAAGGTGTATCTTATTATCGCATTCCAAAAGACGCGGAGAGGAGGGAAAAGTGGATCGCAGCGATTAAAAGAGCCAGGAGCCGTCTGAACAAGACTGAAAGATGGGACCCCCCGGCCGTTTGCTTTCGCTTATGCAGTGATCACTTCATATCAGGTGGGTGAAGGAATACAGTACAATGCTACAAAAAGTTTTCAAAAAGCAAAAATACAAACTAGTTTCAGACGCACTGCAGTAGCTATCCAAGCTAATAAACAAACATGCTAACGTGACACTGCCGTAGCTAGACAAGCTAATAAACAAACAATGCTAACGTGACACTGCCTATCAAACTGGAATAATTTAATACTTACCCTTGCAGTGATGATGCCGAAGTTTTTGGATGTAAGACTCCACAGTTGAATGTTGTTTACGAAGCCGGACTGACACCATTTGTAAGCCTCCAAGCTTTTGTAAGCTCTGAGGGAGTCTCCTGAGTACACTGATGGAAAGCTTACAAGATAGCTGTGGATGTCCGCGTAGCGCAAGTCGGGTACATCGTCTTCAGAGCAGGAGGTTATGCTCTTGAAAAGCACACCGGGTGCATTATATGGGTCGCTTATATTTAATCTTTCTAATTTTGTACTATAAAGCCGAATTTCACTTGAATTAAAATGAGATGTATACTCGCACGGTAGGAAAACGCTGGCGCCGGTCGTCATGTTTACTGCCAAAATGGTGGCTGATAACCAAAAGTCACGTGACCGCAGGAGCTCTATATATACACCTGTACAGTATACCCCTATTTATACCCCTATATATACACCTGTACAGTATACCCCTATTTATACCCCTATATATACACCTGTACAGTATACCCCTATTTATACCCCTATATATACACCTGTACAGTATACCCCTATTTATACCCCTATATATACACCTGTACAGTATACCCCTATTTATACCCCTATATATACACCTGTACAGTATACCCCTATTTATACCCCTATATATACACCTGTACAGTACCCCTATTTATACCCCTATATATACACCTGTACAGTATACCCCTATGTATACCCCTATATATACACCTGTACAGTACCCCTATTTATACCCCTATATATACACCTGTACAGTATACCCCTATTTATACCCCTATATATACACCTGTACAGTATACCCCTATTTATACCCCTATATATACACCTGTACAGTATACCCCTATTTATACCTCTATATATACACCTGTACAGTATACCCCTATTTATACCCCTATATATACACCTATAACTCTATATAAACACCTGTATATACCCTTATATATGTGACCTGCTCCATCGAAATCAGTCGCATTGACCCGAAGACACATTTTGAGTTGTATACACTGCTGGAAAGAGGAGATTCCTAGCTTTCTAATGATATCAGGATTGTTTTTGTTCTCCAAATATTAAGCGAAATATGTCACATGATATAATGACTGTCACCGAGTCATCATTCTGAGAAAAAGGCCTTCAAAGTTTCCTCCTCTCTGGAATCCATCGATCTGATTGGTTATTAGCAAATGATCAAAATACTACAGAGGGAAGATATTTTTGTTTGGATAACTGGTCTGGGGGAAGCTCGCGAGTGTGTGTGTGTATACGTGTGTGTGTGTGTGTGCGTGTATACGTGTGTGTGTGTTTGTGTCTTTTTGCGTTTGTGTGTATTGCATTTGTTTCCCGGGGAAAACCCTAACGAGAAACACCGGCTGTTGTCATGCCTGCTGTGACGTTAAGTTACTCCGTTCTCCGCTTGTAATTATGCCGTTACAAGCTTCAAAGTTGTATTTATCATCTGAATTTACCGAAACAAGTTTAATATTCTGAAAGCCAAGACTTTGTTTAATTGAAATCAGATGAAAACAAACTGTAACGGACCCTGCCGTGTTATTTATGATTACTCTACGCTTACATTCATAATGTCAGCTGGAGGGAGGGAGGCGGCGCTGAGGAAGAGCAGATTGCCTGTCATCTTCCCTTTACAAGCTTAAAGAATGTATTTATCGTGTGAGTTTGGAAATAAAAAGTTGCATATTCTGAAAACCAAGACTTTGTTTGTTTAAAATCAAACAAAACATCCGAACCCCAAAAAATAGTTTTTTACTCAAATCCACGTTTATTTTCAAATGAGCCGTTGCGACTTCCGACTGATTTCGATAGAGCGGGTCACATATATCTACCAATATATATCCATACATACCTATATTTGTATATATCTAGGTATACTCATCTATATATACCGATATACAGTATCTATATTCAGCTATTCTTGATGTATAACCAGGTTAACTCACCCTCCACAGGTTTGGTGACAATTCCTGTAACTCCCCCCAGGACGCCCTGCAGAGAGAGAGGCCATCAGATGTTGATTAGTATATTATATATACTCCAGAGAGCTAGGACCCAGCGGTTTCCTCTCAGGAAGGGTCAGAGCTCCAGAGAGCTAGGACTCAGCAGTTTCCTCTCAGGAAGGGTCAGAGCTCCAGAGAGCTAGGACCCAGCGGTTTCCTCTCAGGAAGGGTCAGAGCTCCAGAGAGCTAGGACCCAGCGGCAGTGGCGGCGCCAGGG
This sequence comes from Notothenia rossii, assembly GCF_949606895.1. Taxonomy (NCBI): domain Eukaryota; kingdom Metazoa; phylum Chordata; class Actinopteri; order Perciformes; family Nototheniidae; genus Notothenia; species Notothenia rossii. Next base: position 60,876 of record NW_027639510.1, on the reverse strand, counting down.
GGGAGCTAGGGAGTCTAGCTCGGGAGTCTAGCAATCCAATTGCCAAAGCACCCCCTAAGCACCCCCAAGAAATGTATGTTTTTTTTTGTTGTTGAATTTTATGAATTTTTTTAAATTAAATGAAATTAGAAAGATTATTGATTACATCAATGCAAATGTGAAACAAACAAATGTTTGACCAAAAACATAAAGCCAACACAGGTGATTAGGCCAATGGCCAGCACCCATTAGATTTTTGACCTACCCATAGGCTAAATTACTTTGTGACACTTTAGTGACTTCCTGTTAGCTGCAACGCCAAATTATTTGCTAACAGCAAAGTGACAAATGGATCGATTTTTAGTCCTTAAACGTCCACGTGTGGACACTCAATCAAAACCACCTGAAAGCGAGAGGGATTCTGCACTTAATAGGCCTCGTGAATACAAGTAGCTTACTTCTGGCTCTCTGTGTTTCATTCAAGCTCTGCTCTGTGTGTGTGTGGCACGAGCCATTTTGTGTGCGTGCGCGAGCACCGGTGGGTCTCTACCGGAGATCGTTGTGGTTAGCATCTGGTGCTAGCCAGCCAAGCTAACGGATATAAGGAGCTTTTTCAACAACAAGGTGGAGGGAGAACTCTCTCCTGTCAGACTGAGAGTCTCAGATAACCTCAGCTCAGGTGAAGTAAAGGACTCTCAGTGTTTAGATAGTTAACTTTAGTGTAGTTATCTCAGTGGGTCTCAAACGTTTTGTTTTAAAAGGGGAGTGATTTGTAAAATATCTTTAAAGAAATAGTAAATCTGTTTACAGTTCTGTTTCATATGTATGTTGTGAGATGTATCCATAGATCTCTTCATTTTGCTCTCAAAGTGCACCAGATTGATGCTTTTAACTTCAATATTTAAAAAATCTTCGGGAGCATTTCAAAATGCAAGATGGGGGGGTGGGGGGGTACTAGTGGATCGCCGGAGCTGTTAGATTAACATTAACATGCTTATATTGTAGTTCTAAGTGCAATGCCTTGCGGCCTGGAGCACCATCCTTGATGGAGCATATGTGTGGGCAGGAAAGGAGTGAGCAGAGAGTAGAGTAGTTGTCGATTTTTGTTCTGTTTTCTGTGACTATCTGCCTCACCCTGTCAGACTTTCAGTTGCGTGCGCTACTAAAGAGACGTGTTACCATGGAAACCAAACAATGGTTCAGCTGTATTAAACTCTGAGTCGAAACAGTTGTGTGTAAATCTGATTTTGTGTAAATCGGGAGAGATGCGGGAGAAATATGACCCCGGGAGGAAACCGGGAGAGGGCAATGAAATCGGGAGTCTCCCGCGAAAATCGGGAGGGTTGACAAGTATGAGTTGCAGCAGAACATTCCACTGTAGCGCTGATGCATTAATGGGAAACCCTTAAAGTTTGAGCACCCTCTATGAAACGTCAAGCTACCCCACAGCACCCCCTAGAGAAAATCTCTGGCGCCGCCACTGCCTAGCGGTTTCCTCTCAGAAAGGGTCCGAACCCTAGAGAGCTAGGACCCAGCGGTTTCCTCTCACGAAGGGCCCGAGCTCCAGAGAGCTAGGACCCAGCGGTTTCCTGTCAGAAAGGGTCCGAACCCTAGAGAGCTAGGACCCAGCGGTTTCCTCTCACGAAGGGTCAGAACTCCAGAGAGCTAGGACCCAGCGGTTTCCTCTCAGAAAGGGTCCGAACCCTAGAGAGCTAGGACCCAGCGGTTTCCTCTCACGAAGGGTCAGAACTCCAGAGAGCTAGGACCCAGCGGTTTCCTGTCAGGAAGGGTCAGAACTCCAGAGAGCTAGGAAGTTTTAGCAAACTTTTCAAAACTCCTCCAGGAGGACAGATCATAAAAATGTCCATTCTCGACAGAATACCCACATATCATATGTGATGTTAATTTGCCAGGGAATAGTAAGTCGCTCGAAAGATGAGGTAGTAGGTCACGGGAGAACACACAGTTTTTGAGGAATTATATGTGTCAACCAAACATCGTCTGACGAGATTCCGGACCTGAGGCTATCCAGGCATCGATGGGTCTGTTCAACACTGCGTACATTTTTAAATGTTTGTTATCTTATTATTTGAGGTACTACGGTAGTCCTGACCTTCAGCAGTCCTTTCCCTCCTTTGGCTAGACTCTCTCCGAAGTCTCGGGGCGGGCGGTTCATCTCCTCGCGGCGCTTCTGTTGGAACTCTTTATCCATGGTGATGGCGGCCAGACCTTTCCCCACCGAGCCTGTGATCCTGGAGACGACCCCTGCAGCGCCCCCTGCATGAGAAAACACACTATTACATTATCCAGCATGCAACACTGGAGATGACCCCTGCATCGCCCCCTGCAGGACGAGCAGAAAACACACTATCACATTTGTATTTCCACATGTATATTTTTTACTTTTTTTATGCTATTTTATTTCTATTTGAGATGTTAACATTTTAGATTGTTTATTCCTAATTTTCTCTAATGTACAATGCCTTGTCTTTTGATGCTGCTGCAACACAAACATTTCACACATTGGGATCAATAAAGTACTTCTTATCTTATCTTACCCAGGATGCAAAGCTGGATACCATGCCTGCAGCACCCCCTGCAGGACCCAGCAGAACACTCCATCTCCGAACAACATTACCCAGCATGCACCTCCTCAGAACGACTTTACCCAGCATGCACCTCTACAAACACACTGTGTAGAAGAATAACTCACCGACGGTGTTTCCCAGCAGGGTGCGGACCCCAATGGCGAAGCCCTCAGCAAACTCCTCCGGGCCCTGGACGGCTCCCTGAGGGACGCCACAGCAAACATGTGATCCTGGCACATCTGAGGACCAGTTTCCCGGTTGAAAATGATTTAAAAAGTGTGTGTTACCTGGAAAGGCTCGTAGAAAAAGGCCTCCACGCCCTCGGACAGACCTCGGATCAGTCCGAACGGGTTCCCCAGGACGTCCAGACCCAAAACCAGAACATACATCTGCTTCAGGAACTGCAGTCATAAACACACACACATATCATATTATATATCTGCAGACATATATAAAATAATCCGAAAACTGCAGTCTGATCTTGCTTTTATAAGAAAACGTTAGATTTGATGTACCTGCTCGCTGTAATGCCGGACCACCGCCCACATCAGCTTCTCTCTGCGATAAAACTGGTACTTCACCTCGAAGAAGGCCAGCCTGAAGAGAGGAGCAGGGACATCATACAAAGGAAACAGGAAGCAGGGAACAGGGAACAGGAAACAGGAAACAGGGAACAGGAAGCAGGATACAGGATGCAGGATACAGGAAGCAGGGAACAGAAAGAAAAGAACAGGAAGCAGGATACAGGAAGCAGGAATAAAGGAAGCAGGGAGCAGAAAGCAAAGAACAGGAAGTAGGACTCTCCCTCACTTGAAGACGATGTCGTCCACGTCAGTCAGCGTGGCTCCGATGCTCTGCAGCAGCAGGTTCAGACTCTGCATCGCCTCGGGAGACTCCTCTGAGCCGGAGGAGCCCAGAGACAGACTCAGGTGCAGCTGCAACATGTAACATATACACTTATTATATCATTAATGTAACTATTATATAACATATTTATTATGTATCAAATATGTTATGTGTGGACCTTGATGGGGGAGATGTGGAAGTGTTGGAAGAAGCTGAGAGTGGACTGGTCAGAGAGCGAAGTCTCCATCAGCTCCGTCTGAAGCTTCTTCAGGTCTTTATCCAGCAGCCCGGCCTGAAACAGGGATATACTGTTTGAATTCTGTACATTTATATATACTTCTATTACTTCTATTTCTACGTCTCTACCTTCTGCCGCTCGGCATGAAGCTCAGCAGCGGGGGTGAACAGAGCCAAGATGGCCGACAGGAAACCCTGATCGATCTTCACCGCCATTTCCTGAACCAGAGCCATGAAGTACCTGAATAGTAGAGAGTGACACACTTGGTTTACCCTCACGTTAAAGTGGTTTATCTCACTTTCCACTGGTGGTCACTCACTTGATCTGCATGACGTTGCTGTGCCGGTTGAACCTCGTGATTACGGACACTTCGATGAAGGGCTTCGGCTCTGTGGAGGCAGGGCTCCGAGTTAAAATCACACACTGAATCACGAATACATTTAAAAAAAAAAAGTTTAACGAAGAGGATCCACCTGAGTCCAGAGCGATGGATTTGGGCGGAGGAACGGGATGGAAGACAATTGGGAAGATGGCGCCGGGCAACTGGTTGTCCACCTGCAAACAGAGAGTGTCAGACAGGTGTGTGTGTGTGAGTGTGTGTGTGTGTGTGTGTGTGTGTGTGTGTGTGTGTGTGTGTGTGTACCTGCAGCCAGTGCAGTTGGGCCCTCAGACAGCGCTGGTGCTGCGACTGCTTGAACTCGACCTGGATCCCAGACAGGAAGTTCCTCCTCACCTGGCAGGAAATGGGCTTCCGCATCATCATTGTGGCTCTGCCCAGGTTCACCTGTAACATCATGACATGACACACAGTCAGCGGACAGATCACATGATCAACTGATAGTGGTGTGTGTGACCTCTGACCTCCAGGTGAGTCTCCAGAGTGACCCAGCCGCCGCCACCCCCGCCACCCTGCTTCTGAAACGCCTCCTCCAGCAGGTTGATGTTCTTCTGGCTGAAGGGCTTCCAGCGGCTCTTTGGCTTCATCTCCCACACCACACCTGAGCTACACACACACACACACACACACACACACACACACACACACACACACACACACACACACACACACACACACACACACACACACACACACACACACACACACACACACACACACACACACACACACACACACACACACACACACACACACACAGTGATATCAGTCAGTGGTTCTCTGGGAACTGAGGGTTTCTCATAGTTTAGTTAGTTAATTGGTTTAGATCATGTACAAAAATAACCTACATCTCAAACTATACAAGATGCTTTGTACCATACAATTCAATAACAACATTAACATATTTCATACATTCGCGATAAATATTCACACAATCCACATTTAAAGGTTAAATCTGTATCCTGAACCGTCCGGCTGAACGCACACTGCTACTGCTATAATCATTATGATGAGGAAGATGAAGATACCTGGTGATGCCGATGTAAGCGACCTCCTGCCTCCCTCTGTTGTTGACCAATGAGAGTCCGAGGTTCTGCAGAGAAACCTTCACTTCCTGTTCAAACTGCTCCAGCTCCTCCGCCTGCCGAGCCTTCGTCACCACGGCAACATCTTCGGTGAAAAGAAGAACCCGCTGCCGTCCGTCGAGGAAGGAAACCCAATGGACCTGAGACCGGCTGTCGTAGGAGAACTGGCCCACATCGTCCTGAACACATCAGAACCACAGAGACTAGAACCAGAGACTAGAACCAGCGACTAGAACCAGAGACTAGAACCAGAGAGACCCAGAACAGAGGAACACATGGTAGTGGGTGTAGCGGCCAAAATCATATAGAAATAAAACTGATGTTTAACTTAAAATAATGCTGAGGCACCAGTTAGTGAATCTGACGCAGGGCAATGATCCAGGTCCAGACAAGAGTCTTCGTTTCATTCCAGTAACAAGGTACATTCAACATGTTTCCTATATTTCGTTCCTTAAGCCTTTCCTATGGCTTTCCTTTCTTCTGGTTTGAAATACCCTGTGTAAGATTCGCTAACTGGTGCCTCAGCGGCAGTGTTATTTAAGTTGTCATGGTCCAACTTACTCTGTATTCCCTGTACAGCACTTGAGGTTGTTTAAAATGTGCTATAAAGATTGAGGACATTTGGGTGGGCTTGCTTGCAAACTCTAAAGGTTAGCCGTCGTTTACAGTCTCTACTAATGTGGCCTGTGGAGAGACAGCCAGAGCATAAGCCCTTGATGATGGGGTGATGAGGGTGATGGGGGTAATGAGGGTGATGAGGGTAATGAGGGTAATGGGGGTGATGAGGGTGATGAGGGTAATGAGGGTGATGGGGGTGATGAGGGTAATGAGGGTGATGAGGGTAATGAGGGTGATGAGGGTGATGGGGGTGGTGAGGGTGATGAGGGTAAGGAGGGTGATGAGGGTGATGAGGGTAATGAGGGTGATGAGGGTAATGGGGGTGATGGGGGTAATGAGGGTAATGGGGTTAATAGGGGTAATGGGGGTGATGAGGGTAATGAGGGTGATGGGGGTAATGAGGGTGATGGGGGAATGAGGGTGATGAGGGTAAAGAGGGTGATGAGGGTAATGAGGGTAATGAGGGTGATGAGGGTAATGAGGGTGATGGAGGTAATGAGGGTGATGAGGGTAATGAGGGTGATGGAGGTAATGAGGGTGATGAGGGTAATGAGGGTGATGAGGGTAATGAGGGTGATGGAGGTAATGAGGGTGATGAGGGTAATGAGGGTGATGAGGGTGATGAGGGTAATGAGGGTAATGACGGTGATGAGGGTAATGAGGGTAATGAGGGTGATGGAGGTGATGAGGTTGATGAGGGTAATGAGGGTGATGGAGGGTAATGAGGGTAATGAGGGTGATGGAGGGTAATGAGGGTGATGAGGTTGATGAGGGTGATGAGGTTAATGAGGGTAATGGGGGTAATGAGGGTAATGAGGGTAATGGAGGTGATGAGGGTGATGAGGGTAATGAGGGTAATGAGGGTGATGAGGGTAATGAGGGTAATGGGGGTGATGAGGGTAATGGGGGTAATGAGGGTGATGGGGGTAATGAGGGTAATGAGGGTAATGGGGGTAATGAGGGTGATGAGGGTAATGAGGGTAATGAGGGTAATGAGGGTGATGAGGCTAATGAGGGTAATGAGGGTGATGAGGGTAATGAGGGTGATGAGGGTAATGAGGGTAATGAGGGTGATGAGGGTAATGAGGGTAATGGAGGTGATGAGGGTGATGAGGGTAATGAGGGTAATGAGGGTGATGAGGGTAATGAGGGTAATGAGGGTGATGAGGGTAATGAGGGTAATGAGGGTGATGAGGGTGATGAGGGTAATGAGGGTAATGAGGGTAATGAGGGTGATGAGGGTGATGGAGGTGATGAGGGTGATGGGGGTAATGAGGGTGATGAGGTTAATGAGGGTGATGAGGGTAATGAGGGTGATGAGGTTAATGAGGGTGATGAGGGTAATGGGGGTGATGAGGGTAATGAGGGTGATGAGGGTAATGAGGGTGATGGAGGTGATGAGGGTGATGGGGTTAATGAGGGTGATTAGGTTAATGAGGGTGATGAGGGTAATGAGGGTGATGAGGGTGATGAGGGTGATGGAGGTGATGAGGGTGATGGGGGTAATGAGGGTGATGAGGTTAATGAGGGTGATGAGGGTAATGAGGGTGATGAGGGTGATGAGGGTAATGAGGGTGATGAGGTTAATGAGGGTGATGAGGGTAATGGGGGTGATGAGGGTAACGAGGGTAATGAGGGTGATGGAGGTGATGAGGGTGATGGGGTTAATGAGGGTGATTAGGTTAATGAGGGTGATGAGGGTGATGAGGTTAATGGGGGTGATGAGGGTAATGAGGGTAATGAGGGTGATGGAGGTGATGAGGGTGATGGGGGTAATGAGGGTGATTAGGTTAATGAGGGTGATGAGGGTAATGAGGGTGATGGGGGTAATGAGGGTAATGAGGGTGATGAGGTTAATGAGGGTGATGAGGGTAATGAGGGTGATGAGGGTAATGAGGGTGATGGAGGTGATGAGGGTGATGGGGGTAATGAGGGTGATGAGGTTAATGAGGGTGATGAGGGTAATGAGGGTGATGAGGGTAATGAGGGTGATTAGGGTAATGTCAGACCTTTAGCAGGTCCAGGTCTCTGTGGTTCTCCATGCAGCTCCAGCTGAGCAACCTCTCTCCGGACGGGTCGTCCCAAGCGAAGAGCCGAGCCTCTCCTGGGTTAAGGTCCTGGACCCCCGCCGAGCCGCTGGGAACAGATACAGGTTAGGAGCCGCATTTAAGTTAATTTTGTTTTGATCTATTTGCAACTTTTATCAATGCATTTTTCAATTGCAGCAAGAAGTGCGCCTTGCTCAGGTGAGGGCGGGGCTAAAACTTTAAGTTGGAGGAGCGGTGTGTGACAGGACAGCAGCAGGAAGCAGATCTACTGTCACTGATCTTAGTCTCAGTCAAACAGATTATTAAGATCTGCTGCTGAAGTTTAAGCTGCAAGTTGATATTGCTTTCGTATTTGTTTTTTGGCAATACACGTTCAAGATCAACCAATCAAAACGTCCAGTGGATTTTTTTACCCAAGCTGCGAATCTGACAGTCCCCAAGTTCTTCATGTGGCCAAGAAAAGAAACATATAAGACAAACTGATAGGATTTTGGCCATTACATACAGTATATAACTTCAATCTGTGTGTGTGTGTGTGTGTGTGTGTGTGTGTGTGTGTGTGTGTGTGTGTACCTCTGCTTGTATCTGATGCTGACCCAGGGTGTGTGGTTGAGCAACAGAGCAGGAGCCGCTCCTTCGTAATATTCGTTGAAGCTGATTATGGTCGAGTGATCCGACATGTTGACGTCCACGATGATCCCACCGCACTACACACACACACACACACACACACACACACACACACACACACACACACACACACACACACACACACACACACACACACACACACACACACACACACACACACACACACACACACACACACACACACACACACACAATATGTGTAGTTATGCACGATCCAGCCTCTCTGTGGATAATTATAATAATAATATGCTATGATCTCAAACCTGGTCCAGCTTCAGCAGGATGCCGCTGTCCTGTCGGTTGAAGAAGAAGAAATTGGAGGACGATTCAGAACCAACGACGCGAAGACACAACTTCCCTGAGGGGTTCTCCGGCCACAGGGGGAGGCACTGCAACAACAACAACACAAGATTACCACAACGGCAATCACACAAAAACCACAGACCACCACAACAACCATAGAACAACACCACAACAACCACAGACCACCACAACAACAACAACAACAACAACAACAACAACAACCATATAACAACACCACAACAACCACAGACCACCACAACAACAACAACAACCATATAACAACACCACAACAACCACAAACCACCACAACAACCATATAACAACACCACAACCACCACAGACCACCACAACAACCATAGAACAACACCACAACAACCAAAGACTACCAAAACAACCATATAACAACACCACAACCACCATAGAACAACACCACAACAACCACAGACCACCACAACAACCATATAACAACACCACAACCACCATAGAACAACACCACAACAACCACAGACCACCACAACAACCATATAACAACACCACAACCACCACAACAACCATAGAACAACACCACAACAACCACAACAACCATAGAACAACACCACAACAACCACAACAACCATATAACAACACCACAACCACCACAACAACCATAGAACAACACCACAACAACCACAGACCACCACAACAACCATAGAACAACACCACAACAACCACAGACTACCACAACAACCATATAACAACACCAAAACCACCACAACAACCATAGAACAACACAACAACAACCACAGACCACCACAACAACCATATAACAACACCACAACCACCACAGACCACCACAACAACCATAGAACAACACCACAACAACCACAGACTACCACAACAACCATATAACAACACCAAAACCACCACAACAACCATAGAACAACACAACAACAACCACAGACCACCACAACAACCATATAACAACACCACAACCACCACAACAACCATATAACAACACCACAACCACCACAACAACCATATAACAACACCACAACCACCACAACAACCATATAACAACACCACAACCACCACAGATCACCACAACAACCATAGAACAACACCACAACCACCACAGACCACCACAACAACCATATAACAACACCACAACCACCACAACAACCATATAACAACACCACAACCACCACAGATCACCACAACAACCACAGAACAACACCACAACAACCACAGACCACCACAACAACCACAGAACAACACCACAACAACCACATAATGAGTGCAGACGTCGATGTGTACCATTATCATTCATATCACATCCTATCACATCATAATGTATCATCTCCTTATCTGAGTCAGCTGAGCCGTATCTGGCCGTGCAACACTCACAGTGTCACATACTGGATGCAGAAGGATTATTTGAAGCAACACATTAAGTTGAGGAAACACTCGAGTCAAATGTAATGAAAGTCAGATGGTGTCTTAGACGGGGCAGTGATATCATAAACCTGTTCATGTACGCATTCAAACACTTGTTCTGTTACCAGCTGTATTCACCTTGCAGGTGCAGCTATGTGGCTTTGATCCTGGATCAAGTGTTTAAGTCATGGATGTTTAAAGTTTAACTTCTTCATGTGTCTAATATTATAGTTGACTTTTCATTCAGGAAGTATGACGCTGCGCTGTCAGTACGCTTCTCCATGTTTGTGATTGGTCGAATGCTCCAGATACCACCCCTTTCATGTGAACGCACCTAACTAGATAGGACACGGCTGGCTTGAGCGATCCACTTGATAACCCGCGTCGTAGGACCGTTTAGCGAGAGCGCGTATGTTTTGGATTAGGCCAACCGGCTAACTCAAACATATCCAGGTTAGGTTGAACCAGCTTCGTAGCACAGGCCTCTGAAGACGACTCTGTGTCAACAGGAAACTACTCTTTGTTGGTTTTCAGAATCAGAGCTGAAGACGACTCTTTGTCAACAGGAAACTACTCTTTGTTGGTTTTCAGAATCAGAGTTGAAGACGACTCTTTGTCAACAGGAAACTACTCTTTGTTGGTCTTCAGAATCAGAGCTTAAGACAGCTTTGTGTCAACAGGAAACTACTCTTTGTGTGATTGGTCGAATGTTGCTAGCCCCGCCCCTTTCAAGCGAACGCGCACTAAGCCGGACAGAGAAACCCTGGCTTGAGTTACCAAGTTGATAATCAGCATCATAGGACCGCTTAGCGAGAGCAATTTTTTTTTTGCGTTAAGATAACTCAAAGATATCCAGGGTATGTTGAACTGGATTCGTAGTACAGTACACCACCACAACAACCACAGAACGACACCACAACAACACTGCAACAACCACGGATCGACACCACAACAACCACAGAACAACACCACAACAACCACAGAACAACACCACAACAACCATAGAACAATTCCCTCACCCTGTTCCAGTCCCGTCTCAAAACCCACCTCTTCAACTCTGCTTACCCTGAAACCTGCCCCTCCCCCCTCTGAACCAACATCCTCCTGACTGATTTTCTGTTTTTGTTCTGTTTTTGTTTGTGTTTTTGTCCTTGTTTTGTTTGTCGACCTTACTCATAATGTAAAGCGTCTTTGGGTCTAGAAAAGCGCTATATAAATCCCATTTATTATTATTATTATTATTATTAGAACGACATCACAACAACACTACAACATCCACAGAACAACACCACAACAACCACAGAACAACACCACAACAACCACAGAAAAACACCACAACAACAACAACAACCACAGAACAACACCACAACAACCACAGAACAACACCAGAACAACCACAGAAAAACACCACAACAACAACAACACCACAACAACCACAGAACGACACCACAACAACCACAGAACGACATCACAACAACACTACAACATCCACAGAACAACACCACAACAACCACAGAACAACACCACAACACCACAACAACCACAGAACAACAACACTACAACAACCACAGAACAACACCACAACAACCACAGAACAACAGCACAACAACCACAGAACAGCACCACAACGCCATAACGATTATTAAAAAAGATCATAACAATGATATGACAACAGTGAAACAATACGCATTGTGCTTGTCTTTTTCCCTCACTGTAAGTCAGGTAAACAGGATGTGAGGTGAACAGGAAGTGAAGTAAACAGGAAGTGAGGTGAACAGGAAGTGAGGTAAACAGGAAGTGAAGTAAACAGGAAGTGAGGTAAACAGGAAGTGTGGTAAACAGGATGTGATTTAAACAGGAAGTGTGGTAAACAGGAAGTGAGGTAAATAGGAAGAGGGTCACCTCGCTGGAGGGGATGTAGTGCCACCTGGTGGACGTCGGGCTGCAGAGCTCCCCGACCTCCAGCTCGTAGGAGGACTTGTTGAGCAGAGTGAAGAACGGACTCATGGTGACGATCCGCGTCAGGTTAGTGCTGCTCATCTGGATGCTGACGCCCACCTGAACAGAACCACAGTATTCTACACGGAACAACAAAGGTTGAGGAGAACTGAAGGCGGGGTTTAGTTACCAGGAAGTTCATGTTGCTGGCGGGGCAGCGGACGCATCCATAACTCCCCACTGCGTCTGGAGAGAAGGCCTCGGACCACGAACTGGTGGCCACGCTCAGCTGGAGCTGCAGATCCACAACAACATCACTGACGTTCCTTACTAATGAAGAGGTAGTCCAGATGTTCCTCACTAATAAAGAGGTAGTCCAGATGTTCCTCACTAATAAAGAGGTAGTCCAGATGTTCCTCACTAATAAAGAGGTAGTCCAGATGTTCCTCACTAATAAAGAGGTAGTCCAGATGTTCCTCACTAATGAAGAGGTAGTCCAGATGTTCCTCACTAATGAAGAGGTAGTCCAGATGTTCCTCACTAATGAAGAGGTAGTCCAGATGTTCCTCACTAATGAAGAGGTAGTCCAGATGTTCCTCACTAATGAAGAGGTAGTCCAGATGTTCCTCACTAATGAAGAGGTAGTCCAGATGTTCCTCACTAATGAAGAGGTAGTCCAGATGTTCCTCACTAATAAAGAGGTAGTCCAGATGTTCCTCACTAATAAAGAGGTAGTCCAGATGTTCCTCACTAATGAAGAGGTAGTCCAGATGTTCCTCACTAATGAAGAGGTAGTCCAGATGTTCCTCACTAATGAAGAGGTAGTCCAGATGTTCCTCACTAATGAAGAGGTAGTCCAGATGTTCCTCACTAATAAAGAGGTAGTCCAGATGTTCCTCACTAATGAAGAGGTAGTCCAGATGTTCCTCGCTAATGAAGAGGTTGTCCAGATGTTCCTCACTAATGAAGAGGTAGTCCAGATGTTCCTTACTAATGAAGAGGTAGTCCAGATGTTCCTCACTAATAAAGAGGTAGTCCAGATGTTCCACACTAATAAAGAGGTAGTCCAGATGTTCCTCACTAATGAAGAGGTAGTCCAGATGTTCCTCACCAATAAAGAGGTAGTCCAGATGTTCCTCACTAATAAAGAGGTAGTCCAGATGTTCCTCACTAATGAAGAGGTAGTCCAGATGTTCCTCACTAATGAAGAGGTTGTATAGACCAGATGTTCCTCACTAATAAAGAGGTAGTCCAGATGTTCCTCACTAATAAAGAGGTAGTCCAGATGTTCCTCACTAATGAAGAGGTAGTCCAGATGTTCCTCACTAATGAAGAGGTAGTCCAGATGTTCCTCACTAACGAAGAGGTAGTCCAGCTGTTCCTCACTAATGAAGAGGTAGTCCAGATGCTCCTCACTAATAAAGAGGTAGTCCAGATGTTCCTCACTAATAAAGAGGTAGTCCAGATGTTCCTCACTAATAAAGAGGTAGTCCAGATGTTCCTCACTAATAAAGAGGTAGTCCAGATGTTCATCACTAATAAAGAGGTAGACCAGATGTTCCTCACTAATAAAGAGGTAGTCCAGATGTTCCTCACTAATAAAGAGGTAGTCCAGATGTTCCTCACTAATGAAGAGGTTACATGGAGAGGTAGTCCAGATGTTCCTCACTAATAAAGAGTACAGAGGTATTCCAGATGTTCCTCACTAATAAAGAGTAAAGAGGTAGTCCAGATGTTCCTCACTAATAAAGAGTAAAGAGGTAGTCCAGATGTTCCTCACTAATGAAGAGGTTACATGGAGAGGTAGTCCATATGTTCCTCACCTTGCTCTTGCTGAAGAAGTTCTTCTTCCTGAAGGAGAACAGCACGATGTCCTGGTGTTCCGCGGGGTGTTTGACGGTCAGGTTCTCGGCCCGGTACTGCAGAACCCTGGAGGTCTTGTTGATGATCCAGTACGGGCTGAAGAGTGCCAGCAGCAGGCGGCCTGAGGTTCTGCTCACGTGCACACTCAGGTCCACCGTCATGCTGCTGTCCGAGTCGCAGGCCAGAACCACAGAGAAGAACTCTGGAACTTCCTGGAGGATCCGGATGTGTCCGTGCCAGTCACGGCCTTGGTACCTCATCAGAACCAGAGACAGGATCTCCCCGGAGACCCGAGCGTTCAGGAGGTCCGCGGTGCTGCCTGCAGGGAGCTCGTAGGAGTCTGCAGAGTTCTGAGGAGGAACCACCAGGTCAGAACCCACCCGAGGGCCTTCAGGGTTTACACTCATTCACACAGTCTATTACTCCTAACATCATCTGCTCTATTCTTATTGTTCTTAAATGTGTTTTCTTGTTGTTAGAGAACCGGGGACCTAAGATTGTCGTTGATCTACACTGTAGCTCTGTGCAACCCACAGTAAAGCTGTGAATCTTTGAATCCTCTAACCAGTTTAGCCCTGAGCCTGTTTTTCAGGTCTCAGGCTCGAAAAGGACATTCCCAGAACAAATGACCATATCTTCCCTTCTAAAAGGGTTACATTAATAATCTTTTTTCACAAAGTAATGATAAACCTGTGAGTTGGATGTAGAAAAGTCAGAATCAATATAGATGTTTTTTATTTTAAAGAAAATTCAGATTTAACACAGTAAAAAACTGTAAACTATAGTGTCCGTCCAAAAATTATTTTCTACTTATAGTGAAAACTACCCTTGGATGATGGTAAGGTAGACTAAAAGCTTTAGGAATCCAAAGCACAACATATAATAAGTATCAAGATTGATGCAAAACAAGTGACATTTGACCTTTTTAGAGAGGTTTAGCAAAAAACAAACTACTTCTGGGGTGATTTGGGTGGATTTTCCATATCTCTGGCCCCCCTTTGTCGATGTTGCTGATTGACATCTCTTTCTGACCGTTAGAGCCAATAGAATCAAAGGGGAATCGGGTGGGGGCTTCGTGAATGCAGTTTTGCATCAGAGTGAACCTATATCTAGCTTTGACATCTGGAAACGGAAAAGCAGATTTATTGCTTATGGATTATCCGAAATAATTTCAAAGGGACACAGACACATTGGATTATCCTATGGATTAACTTCAGCAGCATTTTTATCGTTTTAATGCCATTGAAGACCACTTTTGACCAGACTACGACACAGGTGAGCCATGTTAGCGTTTTTAGTTACCTAGCGCCGCATGTTTTGATGTCTGTTTTTGTTTATAAAGTTGGGAGTTCGTATCATTGAGCGATAATGTCTGTACCCATCAATTATGTCATCTCACGATCAGATCGATGGGTTGGATGTGCAGAATGGATCAATATTAAGGTTTTGTGAGTGAGTTTCGGTGCAGTAAATCTGCTAGCAGTTAGTTCCTAGTTCAGAGGCTCAGCGTTAGCATTGTATTTAAAAAAAAAAAAAAGAAACAAAAAAGATCAGTTAGATGAGTTTCTTCCCATTACATGGATATAAAACATTCATAGTTTATTAAATGAACATGCCCTCAGACACTGTTTCCTGCAAGATGCTGCGGGATGGCCCCGGTACCGGGGTCTCTCGGGCTTAACAGGTTAAATCCCCTATGATTTGAATATCTTTGGAGACTACATTATGTTTACATGCTGTAGTGTTCTGGAATCCCCTGTCTGGCCCTCACCTCCATCATGTATCGCACACTGAAGGGCAGCAGGTTCCTCAGGGTGGCCCCAGGGTGCAGGTGCAGGATGTAAGCAGGGTCCCAGTCCTCCTCCCCGCGGCTACTGATGTGCTGCAGGTCGTCAGGCAGAGCCACGGCCACCACCATCAGCGGCAGGCTGCCGTCCAGAGAGGGGCACTGGAGCAGAGAGGAGACCTCAAGGCTGCGGTGGATCTGCTCCTTCCAGCAGACGCAGGAGGAGGAGGGGCCGTACTGAGAGGAGAGGGGGCCGGCGGGGGCCACAAACAGCTGACACCTGGGGGGGGGGGGGGGGAAGAACAGCTGTTATCTGGGGGGGGGGGACACAACCAAACAGCTGACACCTGGGGGGGGACAACATCAGCAGAAGAGCTGCCAGAGTTCATATGAGTGTGTGTGTGTATATTACACATTCCTATTGTATTACTTTTAATATAATGTACTTTAATATTGTTTTAATATTGTCTGCTTATCTGTATATTGTGTTGCATTGCTGGAGAAGCCTGTGACCTAAGATTTTAAACGACATCATTACTCTGTAGCTATGCTAGTTTGACAATAAAGAACCTTGAACCTTGTGTGTGTGTGTGTGTGTGTGTGTGTGTGTGTGTGTGTGTGTGTGTGTGTGAGGTCATGTGATACCTGTATGTCTCCAGGTCGATGTGGAACTCTCTCTCTGGTTCCGCCTGTCCGACGCTCTTCAGGCTCCTGGAGGTGGGACAGAACTTCAGGACGGTGAACGGCAACGAGAAGTGATTCCTGATCTGAGACAAAAACACACGGGGGACAACTGAACTCAACTGAAAAAAAGGTTTCTAGTGTTTCTAAGGTTTCTGGTGTTTCTAAGGTTTCTGGTGTTTCTGGTGTTTCAGTTGTTTCTAAGGTTTCTAAGGTTTCTGTTATTTCTAAGGTTTCTGGTATTTCTAAGGTTTCTGGTGTTTCAGTTGTTTCTAAGGTTTCTGGATTTTTCTAAGGTTTCTGGTTTTTCTAAGGTTTATGTTTCTGGAGTTTCTGGTGTTTCTAAGGTTTCAGTTTCTAATGTTCTAAGGTTTCTGGTGTTTCGAAGGTTTCTGGTGTTTCAGTTGTTTCCAAGGTATCTGGTGTTTCTAAGGTTTCTGGTGTTTCTGTTTCTGGTGTTTCTAAGGTTTTTCTAAGGTTTCTGGTGTTTCTAATGTTTTTCTAAGGTTTCTGGTGTTTCTGGTGTTTCTAAGGTTTCTAGATTTTCTAAGGTTTCTGGTGTTTCTTAGGTTTCTAGTTTTTCAGTTGTTTCTAATGTTTCCGGTTTTTTTCTAAGGTTTCTGGATTTTCTAAGGTTTCTGGTGTTTCTAAGGTTTCTGTTTCTGGTGTTTCTGGTGTTTCTAAGGTTTCAGTTTATAGTGTTTCTAAGGTTTCTGGTGTTTCTAAGGTTTCTGGTGTTTCAGTTGTTTCTAAGGTTTCTGGTGTTTCAGTTGTTTGTAAGGTTTCTGGTGTTTGTAAGGTTTCTGGTGTTTCTAAGGTTTCTGGTGTTTCAGTTGTTTCTAAGGTTTCTGGTGTTTCTAAGGTTTCTGTTTCAGTTGTTTCTAAGGTTTCTGGTGTTTCTAAGGTTTCTGGTTTTTCAGTTGTTTCTAAGGTTTCTGGTGTTTCTAAGGTTTCTGTTTCAGTTGTTTCTAAGGTTTCTGGTGTTTCTAAGGTTTCTGGTGTTTCTAAGGTTTCTGTTTCAGTTGTTTCTAAGGTTTCTGGTGTTTCTAAGGTTTCTGGTGTTTCTAAGGTTTCTGGTGTTTCAGTTGTTTCTAAGGTTTCTGGTGTTTCAGTTGTTTCTAAGGTTTCTGGTGTTTCTAAGGTTTCTGGTGTTTCAGTTGTTTCTAAGGTTTCTGGTGCTTCTAAGGTTTCTGGTGTTTCTAAGGTTTCTGTTTCAGTTGTTTCTAAGGTTTCTGGTGTTTCAGTTGTTTCTAAGGTTTCTGGTGTTTCAGTTGTTTCTAAGGTTTCTGGTGTTTCTAAGGTTTCTGGTGTTTCAGTTGTTTCTAAGGTTTCTGGTGTTTCAGTTGTTTCTAAGGTTTCTGGTGCTTCTAAGGTTTCTGGTTTTTCAGTTGTTTCTAAGGTTTCTGGTGTTTCTAAGGTTTCTGGTGTTTCTGGTGTTTCAGTTGTTTCTAAGGTTTCTAAGGTTTCTGTTATTTCTAAGGTTTCTGGTATTTCTAAGGTTTCTGGTGTTTCAGTTGTTTCTAAGGTTTCTGTATTTTTCTAAGGTTTCTGGTTTTTCTAAGGTTTATGTTTCTGGAGTTTCTGGTGTTTCTAAGGTTTCAGTTTCTAGTGCTTCCAAGGTATCTGGTGTTTCTAAGGTTTCTGGTGTTTCTAAGGTTTCAGTTTCTAATGCTTCTAAGGTTTCTGGTGTTTCGAAGGTTTCTGGTGTTTCAGTTGTTTCCAAGGTATCTGGTGTTTCTAAGGTTTCTGGTGTTTCTGTTTCTGGTGTTTCTAAGGTTTTTCTAAGGTTTCTGGTGTTTCTAATGTTTTTCTAAGGTTTCTGGTGTTTCTGGTGTTTCTAAGGTTTCTAGATTTTCTAAGGTTTCTGGTGTTTCTTAGGTTTCTAGTTTTTCAGTTGTTTCTAATGTTTCCGGTTTTTTTCTAAGGTTTCTGGATTTTCTAAGGTTTCTGGTGTTTCTAAGGTTTCTGTTTCTGGTGTTTCTGGTGTTTCTAAGGTTTCAGTTTATAGTGTTTCTAAGGTTTCTGGTGTTTCGAAGGTTTCTGGTGTTTCAGTTGTTTCTAAGGTTTCTGGTGTTTCAGTTGTTTGTAAGGTTTCTGGTGTTTGTAAGGTTTCTGGTGTTTCTAAGGTTTCTGGTGTTTCAGTTGTTTCTAAGGTTTCTGGTGTTTCTAAGGTTTCTGTTTCAGTTGTTTCTAAGGTTTCTGGTGTTT
The DNA here is from genome assembly GCF_949606895.1 of Notothenia rossii. Taxonomy (NCBI): domain Eukaryota; kingdom Metazoa; phylum Chordata; class Actinopteri; order Perciformes; family Nototheniidae; genus Notothenia; species Notothenia rossii. The sequence continues at coordinate 42,234 of NW_027639510.1, read as the reverse complement.
CTAAGGTTTCTGGTTTTTCAGTTGTTTCTAAGGTTTCTGGTGTTTCTAAGGTTTCTGTTTCAGTTGTTTCTAAGGTTTCTGGTGTTTCTAAGGTTTCTGGTGTTTCTAAGGTTTCTGTTTCAGTTGTTTCTAAGGTTTCTGGTGTTTCAGTTGTTTCTAAGGTTTCTGGTGTTTCAGTTGTTTCTAAGGTTTCTGGTGCTTCTAAGGTTTCTGGTTTTTCAGTTGTTTCTAAGGTTTCTGGTGTTTCTAAGGTTTCTGTTTCAGTTGTTTCTAAGGTTTCTGGTGTTTCTAAGGTTTCTGGTGTTTCAGTTGTTGCTGGTGTTTCTAAGGTTTCTGGTGTTTCAGTTGTTTCTAAGGTTTCTGGTGTTTCAGTTGTTTCTAAGGTTTCTGGTGTTTCTAAGGTTTCTGGTGTTTCAGTTGTTTCTAAGGTTTCTGGTGCTTCTAAGGTTTCTGGTGTTTCTAAGGTTTCTGTTTCAGTTGTTTCTAAGGTTTCTGGTGTTTCAGTTGTTTCTAAGGTTTCTGGTGTTTCAGTTGTTTCTAAGGTTTCTGGTGTTTCTAAGGTTTCTGGTGTTTCAGTTGTTTCTAAGGTTTCTGGTGTTTCAGTTGTTTCTAAGGTTTCTGGTGCTTCTAAGGTTTCTGGTTTTTCAGTTGTTTCTAAGGTTTCTGGTGTTTCTAAGGTTTCTGTTTCAGTTGTTTCTAAGGTTTCTGGTGTTTCTAAGGTTTCTGGTGTTTCAGTTGTTGCTGGTGTTTCTAAGGTTTCTGGTGTTTCAGTTGTTTCTAAGGTTTCTGGTGTTTCTAAGGTTTCTGTTTCAGTTGTTTCTAAGGTTTCTGGTGTTTCTATGGTTTCTGGTGTTTCTGTTTCTGGTGTTTCTAAGGTTTCTGGTGTTTCTAAGGTTTCTGGTGTTTCAGTTGTTTCTAAGGTTTCAGTTGTTTCTAAGGTTTCTGGTGTTTCAGTTGTTTCTAAGGTTTCTGGTGTTTCTAAGGTTTCTGGTGTTTCTAAGGTTTCTGGTGTTTCTAAGGTTTCTGGTGTTTCTGGTGTTTCTAAGGTTTCTGGTGTTTCAGTTGTTTCTAAGGTTTCTGGTTTTTCTAAGGTTTCTGGTGTGTCAGTTGTTTCCAAGGTATCTGGTGTTTCTAAGGTTTCTGGTGTTTCTGTTGTTTCTAAGGTTTCTGGTGTTTCTAAGGTTTTTCTAAGGTTTCTGGTGTTTCTAAGGTTTCTGTTTCAGTTGTTTCTAAGGTTTCTGGTGTTTCTAAGGTTTCTGGTGTTTCAGTTGTTTCTAAGGTTTCAGTTGTTTCTAAGGTTTCTGGTGTTTCTAAGGTTTCTGGTGTTTCTAAGGTTTCTGGTGTTTCTGGTGTTTCTAAGGTTTCTGGTGTTTCAGTTGTTTCTAAGGTTTCTGGTTTTTCTAAGGTTTCTGGTGTGTCAGTTGTTTCCAAGGTATCTGGTGTTTCTAAGGTTTCTGGTGTTTCTGTTGTTTCTAAGGTTTCTGGTGTTTCTAAGGTTTTTCTAAGGTTTCTGGTGTTTCTAAGGTTTCTGTTTCAGTTGTTTCTAAGGTTTCTGGTGTTTCTAAGGTTTCTGGTGTTTCAGTTGTTTCTAAGGTTTCTGGTGTTTCTAAGGTTTCTGGTGTTTCTAAGGTTTCTGGTGTTTCTGGTGTTTCTAAGGTTTCTGGTGTTTCAGTTGTTTCTAAGGTTTCTGGTTTTTCTAAGGTTTCTGGTGTGTCAGTTGTTTCCAAGGTATCTGGTGTTTCTAAGGTTTCTGGTGTTTCTGTTGTTTCTAAGGTTTCTGGTGTTTCTAAGGTTTTTCTAAGGTTTCTGGTGTTTCTAAGGTTTCTGTTTCAGTTGTTTCTAAGGTTTCTGGTGTTTCTAAGGTTTCTGGTGTTTCAGTTGTTTCTAAGGTTTCTGGTGTTTCTAAGGTTTCTGGTGTTTCTAAGGTTTCTGGTGTTTCTGGTGTTTCTAAGGTTTCTGGTGTTTCAGTTGTTTCTAAGGTTTCTGGTTTTTCTAAGGTTTCTGGTGTGTCAGTTGTTTCCAAGGTATCTGGTGTTTCTAAGGTTTCTGGTGTTTCTGTTGTTTCTAAGGTTTCTGGTGTTTCTAAGGTTTTTCTAAGGTTTCTGGTGTTTCTAAGGTTTCTGTTTCAGTTGTTTCTAAGGTTTCTGGTGTTTCTAAGGTTTTTCTAAGGTTTCTGGTGTTTCTAAGGTTTCTGGTGTTTCTGGTGTTTCTAAGGTTTCTGGTGTTTCAGTTGTTTCTAAGGTTTCAGTTGTTGCTGGTGTTTCTAAGGTTTCTGGTGTTTCAGTTGTTTCTAAGGTTTCTGGTGTTTCTAAGGTTTCTGATGTTTCTGATATTTCTAAGGTTTCTGGTATTTCTAAGGTTTCTGGTATTTCTAAGGTTTCTGGTGTTTCTAAGGTTTCTGGTATTTCTAAGGTTGCTGGTGTTTCTAAGGTTTCTGGTGTTTCTGATGTTTCTGTTTCAGGCGTTTCAGATATTTCTGTTTCTGGTGTTCATGGCGTTTCTGAGTTTCGTACCTGCAGCGGCGAGCGGACCGTGATGACCTTGTTTCCGTCGGTGGCGTCGATCTGCAGCAGCACGGACACGGCCTCCTGCAGAGAAGGACCGCGGACGTTGTAGAGACGGCGACCCGGTTTGTCCACAGCAATGTTCGAGATCTCGCTGAATCCAGAGGGCACTGCAGGGTCAGAGAGACAGCGGCCATCTTTAATCTCTATCCACTTCACTTCAGTCAGAGCATGAGCAGAAACACACTGACATGAGGACATGAAGACACAAGGACATGAGAAAATGAGGACATGAGGACACAAGGACTGAAGGACATGAGGACACAAAGACATGAGGACATAAAGACATGAGGACACAAAGACATGAAGACACAAGGACACAAGGACATGAGGACAGAGACCAGAACATATTTGCAGGATGTGCTTATATCTGCTGGAGATGTGAAGGCAGATATAAAGTGTGTGTGTGTGTGTGTGTGTGTGTGTGTGTGTATATATATCAAGTGTGTGTATGTGTATGTGTGTGTGCGTGTGTGTGTATATATATCAAGTGTGTGTATGTGTGTGTGTGTGTGTGTGTGTGTGTGTGTGTGTGTGTGTGTGTGTGTGTGTGTGTGTGTGTGTGTGTGTGTGTGTGTGTGAGAGCAGATATCAAGTGTGTGTGTGTGTGCAGATATAAAGAGTGTGTGCAGATATAAAGAGTGTAATCTTTGAGGGGGGGTCTCTGACCGATGGAAATGCAGAACAGAGAGCTCTCCTGCCTCTGCAGAGCCGACAGCTTCCCCCGGGACGAGGTCCGGATCATGGACAGCTCCAGGTCCAGACTCTGGTCCACCGGCAGCTCCTGGAGCTTCCCCTGGCCTGGCGGGCCCCGGGGCCTCAGGGAGGGGCTGTGCTGCACCATGAGGGGGATCCCCAGGGAGTTCTTGAGGGTGAAGGGGGCCTTCTCCTTCAGGGAGGGGTCGAAGGAGGAGGAGGCGCCCTCTGAGAACGCCTGATCACAAAACCAGACTGACAGCTTCAGGATGGGATTTATTAACAAGGAATCTGCTTTTTGTGTGAAAGGTCGAAAACAAAGACACCATTTTTTTGAGTATTGTTATAAAAAGTATTTTAAAGACTACTGTAAACATTTTTAAATAAAGACAATATTTACACAAAATATAAATATGTAAGAAACTGAGGGGTGTTAAATAGAATATGACCGACACTTTATTCAAAGTGTAGTGCTGTGCAGTTTCAATCAATCAATCAAAGATTATTAATAAAGCCCAATATAAAATATGTTACAACCCCCCGGTTAACGGGAGAAACCCCCGAGTTAATGAGAGAAACCCCCCAGTTAATGGAAGAAATCCCCAGTTAACCTCTTAACAACGAGGGTCCCCCCAGTGGACCCGCCCCCCACCGGCTTCTTAACATTTATGAAACTATTAATGTTCCATACCCTTTTTACGATAAGAAACTCAGCTAACTAACAATATCAACCATTTTTAGCTAAAAGAAACACAAGAGTAATACCAAGCCTTTGAATTAGCATGGAGCAAAAAAATGCTAACTAATGCTAACGGACTTTTGCACAGCACTCACGGTAGCAATGCCCTTATTACTTATCGTCACTGCACAAACAAGAGATCTGATTAAAGCTGAGACTCCACAGATTCCACACATGTAATGTCATTACTGTAGGACCCCGAATTGCGGAGCTATCAGCCAGAAAAGAGAAAGTAAACAACATCCGGTTTCAAAAATATTACAATAATTACGTCTTACGTTTTTTGATTTGTGATCAAAAGTTGTGTTCAACGGAATAAAAACGCAGCTCAAGGTTAATCCAATGTCTTTGTGTCACGTAGAAATGTTTACTGATAATCCACCATCATATTTATGGCAATATACTGGGTATAAAGTTTTGCCGTCCAGGCTTGTACTTTCAGATGTGCTTTGTTTGCTTCTCTATTATATGGTTCTATGGTAATGTTTACGTGGATTTGGGAACTGCCCATCGATTCTATTGGACATTTTGGTTAAGAAAAAGGTGTAAATCACCCAAATCGACCAATGGGTTCCAGAGATATGGTCCTGCGTAAAGTATGAAGAATGCCAGCCGGCGTAAGAACAATACGCAGCAGACTTTACTTATTGTTTATTACGTAAGGAAGCAGGAATTGCAGGACCCAGAGCGCACGGAGCACAGAGCGGACAGCAGATAACGGAATTGCAGTTTTATTGCTTATAGATTATCAGAACATTTCAAAGGGGACACAGCCACATTGGATATTAACCTATGGATTAACTACATCATCGTTGTTATCGTTTGAATGCCATTGAAGACCAGTTTAGACCAGACAGAGACAAAGGTAAGCCATGTTAGCGTTGTGTAGCTACCTAGCGCCACTTCTTTTGATTTACGTTTTTGTTGATAACGTTGCAAGTTTGTATCTTTCAGTGTTGAGGTGGGCACCGTTAGATTCTGTGTCTTTATGATCATAAACAATGTGTTGGATGTGCAGCTGGGATAAGTAATAAGGGAGCTAGGAGTGATTTTAGGTGCAGTAATAGGTTAGCATTTTTCGCTCGGGGCTAATTCAGAGGCTCACTGTTAGCATTGTGGGGCCTAAGAGGATAACAGAGTATGTTTTTATTTTTTTTTATTTTTATTTTTTTCACAACAGTTGTATTTGGATGGAATGAATACCTATAGTGATAATTCAAAGTAATACAATTATTTTTACTGTGAAAAAGGTCAAATGGAACCGATGGTTCCCAAATTACCCAGAGGTGAGTCCACCTGGACTTTATTTGTCTAAATCTCTCTAAAAAGATCAAATTTCACTTGTTTTGCATCAATCTTGATACAGGGTACTTATTATATGTTATAGTCTGGATTCCTAAAGCTTTTAGTCTACTAACCCATCATTCAAGGGTGGTTTTCACTCTAATTAATGGGGTTTCTTTAGGCGGACATTATAATTTACATGTTTTTACTATGTTCCATCTGAATTTACTTTAACATAAAAACATCTATATTGATTCTGACAATTCTACATCCAACTCACAGATGTAACCTTGCTTTGAGAGAAAATATTATTAATGTACCCCTTTTAGAAGTGAAGATATAGTCTTTGCTGTGTTAGTGCCGTTTTGGAGCCTGAAACCTGAAAAACAGGCTCAGGGCTTAAGAGGTTAACGGGAGAAACCCCCAGTTAATGAGAGAAAGCCCCAGTTAATGGGAGAAACCCCCAGTTAATGGAAGAAACCCCCAATTAATGGAAGAAACCCCCCAGTTAATGAGAGAAAGCCCCCAGTTAATGGGATAAACCCCCCAGTTAATGGGAGAAACCCCCCAGTTAATGGAAGAAACCCCCCAGTTAATGGGAGAAACCCCCAGTTAACGGGAGAAACCCCCCAGTTAATGGAAGAAACCCCCCAGTTAATGGGAGAAACCCCCCAGTTAATGGGAGAAACCCCCAGTTAACGGGAGAAACCCCTCAGTTAATGGGAGAAACCCCCAGTTAACGGGAGAAACCCCTCAGTTAACGGGATAAACCCCTCAGTTAATGGGAGAAACCCCTCAGTTAACGGGAAACTGAAGAAACCTGGGGGAGAGCAACAGAGGAAGATCCCTCTCTCAGGACGGAAAGACTGCAATATATATCGTGTGTAAATTGAAAAGACAATACATTTCCAACAAAGGTAGTCCAGATACTGGAACATGCATGTGTCTATAAATAAAAGAGGTTGTGTCGAGCAGAAATGCTGTGCAGGATTTACAGTATTGTAAAGAAGATACGGTTCACACAGTGTACTGTAATACAGGATGGTTCTATTTAGGGATGGGTATCGTTAAGGTTTTAACGGTACTACTACTTTTATCGATACCGCTTATTGGTCCGGCCTTTTAACGTTACTCCTATCGGTTCTTTTGGAGAAAAAAATAAGGTAAACTAACTAAACAAATTGTGAACAAAACTAACATTGCTTTTTATTTAAATTAAATAAATAATATTTCACATCAAAAGAAACAACAATCGTATACATCGTATTAAATAATGTGATGACAGAACTGTAAACAGAATAGCTGAAACTTTAACAAACTAAATAACTCTGTAACCTCTAATCATTAACCCATGTTTGTATCATGTAGTTAACTCAGTGTGTTGCTGCTAGCATACATAACACCTGACGTGGAAACGTTACTCGCGGACGGGGCTACAGAGCTACCAGAGAGACAGTGGAACCCGGTGCATTCCTCCGTCTGGATGTGGAGCACTTTGATAAATGTTTAGACAAATTGCTCGTGTTAGCGCCCTGACATGCTAAACTCTTATTGCACTTTAGGCAAAAAGCATCAAGACGGGTAAAGTTTAACCACACCTCGGAGCGCGTTCTCTCTGCCATCTCCTCTGTGTGTGTGTAAACTGCCCCGCCCCTCGCAAGCAGGCGGGGGAGAGAGAGATCGAAAATACTACAAATAATCATAGATGCATTTTGCAGTCTTTTATGAGACATATGTATGACATATATTTTTTACATGTCTCCAGTACCGATAAAAAGACCGATAACGTCAGAGCTTAACGGTAGCACGGTATTTAATAATTCATCCCTGGGGCGCGTTTAATACCGGGCTCGGTACCCATCCCTAGTTCTATTAGAGCAGGCGGTACCTTGGCCAGGTTCTGCAGGACGCTCAGGCTGCTCTGGGACACCGTGACGTTCAGGGTGTCTTTGGAGGAAACACTGACGGCCAGGCGAGGTTCGGGCAGGATGACGAAATCGTCTCCGTGGACCGGACTCCTGTCCTGCAGCGGGTTGTTCTTCATCTGCAGGAACACACAACGTTACCCTACAAAATAAAAGACTTCACTGTTTGCACGGGTTTCTCTGGACCAGCTGTGAGAGAGTTTGTGAACAGATGTTTTTATAAAGCTCAGCTGATATTTACTTTATGAACGTGTTCTCCAAAAGTTTAGATGATGAAGTCTAAAAGGCTTTTATTTAGCTAAACATCAACTCTGAAGGCTTTGGTTTGTTTGGAAACAGACAGATAGGTGAAGTGAGTTTGAAAGTGTATGCATGTTATGTTGTTTAAGTTAAACCAATCAAAGTTTATATATAAAGCCCACTATCACAAATTCAAAGTCTCTGTGGACTTTACAGTTTGTACAGAATATCAATATGACCCCCTCTGTCCTTGGACCCTCACATCGGAAAAGAAAACACTCCCAAAGAAACCCCCCAGTTAATGGATGAAACCCCCCAGTTAATGGAGAAACCCCCCAGTTAACGGAAGAAACCCCCCAGAGAACCCCCAAAATGGAACAAACCCCCAGTTAATGGAAGAAACCCCCCAGTTAACAGAAGAAACCCCCCAGAGAACCCCCAAAATGGAACAAACCCCCAGTTAATGGAGAAACCCCCCAGTTAATGAAGAAAACCCCAGTTAATGAGAGAAACCCCCAGTTAATGAGAGAAACCCCCAGTTTATGGAGAAAACCCCAGTTAATGAGAGAAACCCCCCAGTCAATGGAACACACCCCCCAGTTAATGAGAGAAACCCCCAGTTAATGAGAGAAACCCCCAGTTAATGAGAGAAACCCCCAGTTAATGAGAGAAACCCCCCAGTCAATGGAACACACCCCCCAGTTAATGAGAGAAACCCCCAGTTAATGAGAGAAACCCCCCAGTTAATGAGAAACCCCCAGTTAATGAGAGAAACCCCCCAGTCAATGGAACACACCCCCCAGTTAATGAGAGAAACCCCCAGTTAATGAGAGAAACCCCCAGTTAATGAGAGAAACCCCCCAGTTAATGAGAAACCCCCAGTTAATGAGAGAAACCCCCCAGTCAATGGAACACAACCTCCAGTTAATAGAGAAACCCCCAGTTAATGAGAGAAACCCCCAGTTAATGAAGAAAACCCCAGTTAATGAGAGAAACCCCCCAGTCAATGGAACACACCCCCCAGTTAATGAGAGAAACCCCCCAGTTAATGAGAGAAACCCCCAGTTAATGAGAGAAACCCCCAGTTAATGAGAGAAACCCCCCAGTCAATGGAACACACCCCCCAGTCAATACGATAAACCCCCAGTTAATGGAAGAAACCCCCCAGTTAATGTGACAAACCCCCCAGTTAATGGAAGTAACTCCAAGTTAATGAGAGAAACCCCCCAGTCAATGGAACACACCCCCCAGTCAATACGATAAACCCCCAGTTAATGGAATAAACCCCCCAGTTAATGGAACATACCCCCCAGTTAATGGAATAAACCCCCAGTTAATGGAAGAAACGCCCCAGTTAATGGAATAAACCCCCCAGTTAATGGAACATACCCCCCAGTTAATGGAATAAACCCCCCAGTTAATGGAAGAAACGCCCCAGTTAATGGAATAAACCCCCCTGTCAATGAAAAAAAAACAGTTAATGGAACATACCCCCCAGTTAATGGAATAAACCCCCCAGTTAATGAAAAAAAAACAGTTAATGGAACATACCCCCCAGTTAATGGAATAAACCCCCCAGTTAATGAGAGAAACCCCCCAGTCAATGGAACACACCCCCCAGTCAATACGATAAACCCCCAGTTAATGGAATAAACCCCCCAGTTAATGGAACATACCCCCCAGTTAATGGAATAAACCCCCCAGTTAATGGAAGAAACGCCCCAGTTAATGGAATAAACCCCCCTGTCAATGAAAAAAAAACAGTTAATGGAACATACCCCCCAGTTAATGGAATAAACCCCCCAGTTAATGAGAGAAACCCCCAGTTAATGAGAGAAACCCCCCAGTTAATGAGAAACCCCCAGTTAATGAGAGAAACCCCCCAGTCAATACGATAAACCCCCAGTTAATGGAATAAACCCCCCAGTTAATGGAATAAACCCCCCAGTTAATGGAATAAACCCCCCTGTCAATGAAAAAAAAACAGTTAATGGAACATACCCCCCAGTTAATGGAATAAACCCCCCAGTTAATGAGAGAAACCCCCCAGTCAATGGAACACACCCCCCAGTCAATACGATAAACCCCCAGTTAATGGAATAAACCCCCCAGTTAATGGAACATACCCCCCAGTTAATGGAATAAACCCCCCAGTTAATGGAAGAAACGCCCCAGTTAATGGAATAAACCCCCCTGTCAATGAAAAAAAAACAGTTAATGGAACATACCCCCCAGTTAATGGAATAAACCCCCCAGTTAATGAGAGAAACCCCCAGTTAATGAGAGAAACCCCCCAGTTAATGAGAAACCCCCAGTTAATGAGAGAAACCCCCAGTTAATGAGAGAAACCCCCCAGTTAATGAGAGAAACCCCCAGTTAATGAGAGAAACCCCCAGTTAATGAAGAAAACCCCAGTTAATGAGAGAAACCCCCAGTTAATGAAGAAAACCCCAGTTAATGAGAGAAACCCCCAGTTAATGAAGAAAACCCCAGTTAATGAGAGAAACCCCCAGTTAATGAAGAAAACCCCAGTTAATGAGAGAAACCCCCAGTTAATGAGAGAAACCCCCAGTTAATGAGAGAAACCCCCAGTTAATGAGAGAAACCCCCCAGTCAATGGAACACACCCCCCAGTTAATGAGAGAAACCCCCAGTTAATGAGAGAAACCCCCCAGTTAATGAGAAACCCCCAGTTAATGAGAGAAACCCCCCAGTCAATGGAACACACCCCCCAGTTAATGAGAGAAACCCCCAGTTAATGAGAGAAACCCCCAGTTAATGAGAGAAACCCCCCAGTTAATGAGAAACCCCCAGTTAATGAGAGAAACCCCCCAGTCAATGGAACACAACCTCCAGTTAATAGAGAAACCCCCAGTTAATGAGAGAAACCCCCAGTTAATGAAGAAAACCCCAGTTAATGAGAGAAACCCCCCAGTCAATGGAACACACCCCCCAGTTAATGAGAGAAACCCCCCAGTTAATGAGAGAAACCCCCAGTTAATGAGAGAAACCCCCAGTTAATGAGAGAAACCCCCCAGTCAATGGAACACACCCCCCAGTCAATACGATAAACCCCCAGTTAATGGAAGAAACCCCCCAGTTAATGTGACAAACCCCCCAGTTAATGGAAGTAACTCCAAGTTAATGAGAGAAACCCCCCAGTCAATGGAACACACCCCCCAGTCAATACGATAAACCCCCAGTTAATGGAATAAACCCCCCAGTTAATGGAACATACCCCCCAGTTAATGGAATAAACCCCCAGTTAATGGAATAAACCCCCCAGTTAATGGAAGAAACGCCCCAGTTAATGGAATAAACCCCCCAGTTAATGGAACATACCCCCCAGTTAATGGAATAAACCCCCCAGTTAATGGAAGAAACGCCCCAGTTAATGGAATAAACCCCCCTGTCAATGAAAAAAAAACAGTTAATGGAACATACCCCCCAGTTAATGGAATAAACCCCCCAGTTAATGAAAAAAAAACAGTTAATGGAACATACCCCCCAGTTAATGGAATAAACCCCCCAGTTAATGAGAGAAACCCCCCAGTCAATGGAACACACCCCCCAGTCAATACGATAAACCCCCAGTTAATGGAATAAACCCCCCAGTTAATGGAACATACCCCCCAGTTAATGGAATAAACCCCCCAGTTAATGGAAGAAACGCCCCAGTTAATGGAATAAACCCCCCTGTCAATGAAAAAAAAACAGTTAATGGAACATACCCCCCAGTTAATGGAATAAACCCCCCAGTTAATGAGAGAAACCCCCAGTTAATGAGAGAAACCCCCCAGTTAATGAGAAACCCCCAGTTAATGAGAGAAACCCCCCAGTCAATACGATAAACCCCCAGTTAATGGAATAAACCCCCCAGTTAATGGAATAAACCCCCCAGTTAATGGAATAAACCCCCCTGTCAATGAAAAAAAAACAGTTAATGGAACATACCCCCCAGTTAATGGAATAAACCCCCCAGTTAATGAGAGAAACCCCCCAGTCAATGGAACACACCCCCCAGTCAATACGATAAACCCCCAGTTAATGGAATAAACCCCCCAGTTAATGGAACATACCCCCCAGTTAATGGAATAAACCCCCCAGTTAATGGAAGAAACGCCCCAGTTAATGGAATAAACCCCCCTGTCAATGAAAAAAAAACAGTTAATGGAACATACCCCCCAGTTAATGGAATAAACCCCCCAGTTAATGAGAGAAACCCCCAGTTAATGAGAGAAACCCCCCAGTTAATGAGAAACCCCCAGTTAATGAGAGAAACCCCCCAGTCAATGGAACACAACCTCCAGTTAATAGAGAAACCCCCAGTTAATGAGAGAAACCCCCCAGTTAATGAGAGAAACCCCCAGTTAATGAGAGAAACCCCCAGTTAATGAAGAAAACCCCAGTTAATGAGAGAAACCCCCCAGTCAATGGAACACACCCCCCAGTTAATGAGAGAAACCCCCAGTTAATGAGAGAAACCCCCCAGTTAATGAGAGAAACCCCCAGTTAATGAGAGAAACCCCCAGTTAATGAGAGAAACCCCCCAGTCAATGGAACACACCCCCCAGTCAATACGATAAACCCCCAGTTAATGGAAGAAACCCCCCAGTTAATGTGACAAACCCCCCAGTTAATGGAAGTAACTCCAAGTTAATGAGAGAAACCCCCCAGTCAATGGAACACACCCCCCAGTCAATACGATAAACCCCCAGTTAATGGAATAAACGCCCCAGTTAATGGAATAAACCCCCCAGTTAATGGAATAAGCCCCCCAGTTAATGTGAGAAACCTCAGGGAGAGCAACAGAGGAGGATCCCTCTCTCAGGACGGACAGACTGCAATAGATGTCGTGTGTAAATTAAAAAGATAATACATTCACAACATAGGTAGTCCAGATGCTGGAACATGCATGTGTCTATAAATAATAAGATGTTAATGCTGTATTCATAATAAACCCAGTTCCACCTCCAGCTCCAGAGTCCACCTGCGTCTGCCTCCATCCACGCGCTCGATCAGCGGCTCCCAAACTGCGTGGATCTCATTGAAGTAGTTCACCTGCACACACCACAGCTTTATTAAAGAGTTCATTAAATATATATATATATACAGTATATATGTGATTCACTGATTTAAAGTCTCGTTCTGACCTCCAGCGTCATGTCGGCTCTCAGCTGCAGCAGGGAGGACCAGTTCTTGGCCGAGCCGCTGAAGGAGGACTCGGTGAGCAGAAGCGGGACGGTCCGGTGTCCGAACCCGGACTCCAGAGTCACTTGGATCACCTGTCCAGAGGGAACACAGCTCTAAAGCTTCACAATATGAGCTGAAAACTACACCGTGTGGACAGGAAACACAGCTCAAAGGTTTCACAATAAAAGCTGAAAACTGCAGCTCAATGACACTTCATCAACAGAAAAAGATTTCTAGTAAATGTTCGGAATAAAAGCTGAAGCTGGAAACAGACCCTTTGTTTAAATTTCCCATGATAAAAGCTGAGGTCATCATGAACAATAATAATGGTAACGTTTCTGAAGACAGTTTTCAGAATAAGAGCTGAAGACAACTCTTTGTCAACAGGAAACTACTTTTTGTTGATCTTCAGAATAAGAGCAGAAGCCTGTACTACGAAGCAGGATGTTCTCTTAGCGGCTAACTTCAGGGAAAACTTGGGGTTTCCGGTCCTACGAAGCTGGTTCTCTTTTTAGCAGGCTAGATCTCCATGGTAACTTATGCTGAGCGGTAACCTGCCCCGGAGCAGGTTAGGTTGCAGGCTAAGAGATCAACTCAGTGAAAGCACTGCCTGCTGACCAATCAGAGCTCAGTGTGTGGAGTTTAAAGCGATCAAGTCATATTACAGGAGAAAGGAAATACAGAAAAGCTGCCGTTGCAGGAAAGACGGCCGGCAAAAATCAGCGACTGTGTGAACGTGAACATTAATAGAATATCACCTCCCATCTTCAGAGCAATCTGACTATTAGAACATTAGCGTTAAGAAAGCTCACTTAAATATCTGCCACAACATAAGTAACCGGATCAGAGAAACATTAAGTACAGTCCACGGCATATCACATCATAATGTATCATCTCCTTATCTGAGTCAGCTGAGCCGTATCTGGCCGTGCAACACTCACAGTGTCACATACTGGATGCAGAAGGATTATTTGAAGCAACACATTAAGTTGAGGAAACACTCGAGTCAAATGTAATGAAAGTCAGATGGTGTCTTAGACGGGGCAGTGATATCATAAACCTGTTCATGTACGCATTCAAACACTTGTTCTGTTACCAGCTGTATTCACCTTGCAGGTGCAGCTATGTGGCTTTGATCCTGGATCAAGTGTTTGAGTCATGGATGTTTAAAGTTTAACTTCTTCATATGTCTAATATTATAGTTGACTTTTCATTCAGGAAGTATGACGCTGCGCTGTCAGTAGCTTCTCCATGTTTGTGATTGGTCGGCTAACTCAAATATATCCAGGTTAGGTTGAACCAGCTTCGTAGTACAGTCCTCTGAAGACGACTCTTTGTCAACAGGAAACTACTCTTTGTTGATCTTCAGAATCAGAGCTCACCTTGACCTCGGCGCTGAAGCTCTCTCCCTGCCGGCCCTGGTCCAGATCCCTGAGGCTCTCCGTGGCCTCGCTGGCCGAGTCCACTCCCAGGAACCAGAAGTTACAGCCGTAGATGTTCCGGACCGACCAAAGGTCCCCCACCTCCTGCGGCGCCGAGCCGTCATCATCAACATGCCGGCGCGTTGTCATGGCCGCCGTGATCGTCATCACCGTGTTCAGGATGAACGGGGAGATCTGCAGGAAGAGGGGTATCATGTGACCTGTTGCTTATCGTGTGATCGGTGTGATCTCTGTTTATCATATCATCTGTGGCTATCATGTGACCTGTCTGGGTTTATAAACACATTGTAAAGATGTGGACGATGTACCTTCAGGACGACTTCCTCCACCGTCACACAACCGCTCAGCGGTTGGTTGGGCACTGTTTTGGTCTCCAAGGCGACCGAGCAGGGTCTCAATACCTATTGGACAGAAATCTGCAGGTGAGTTGGGCTCTGATTCAATCCTCCTGTCGGGTCATATCTGACAGATATACTACTTTCATCAGAAGTATTTTGTTTTACTTTTGATATCTTAAGGCTTCACGATTTTCTCCACAGTAGACATTTGAACATATAAATTGCTGATCATCACTTTCATTGTATCTTTTTTTTGGTCACTTTGTAACACCTATGACTCCATAGGAAATGAATGGTAACCCGAGATTCTGTTGATCCATCAGATAGTAAACACAAACAAATCAAAATGTTGATTTTGGAAAACATTTTCAGCGCCTATTCTTTCATGTTAACCAGTGAGACATTGGTTACAGCTTTAAGGGTGTAGCAGTAAGCCACATCAGGGGCAGCCGTTTAAATCTGGTAATATAGAACAGTGGTTCTCAAATGGGGGTACGCGGACCCCTAGGGGTACGTTGGAGTACTGCAGGGGGTACGTGAGAGTTAAAGAAAAAAAAAAAACAGTTACACATATTTCAAAACGCAAAGTGTAATAACTGCAGGTTGCCTCCCTGTCAGAATGACAAAGGTCCTCAGTGAAGCTCAAGCCCAAGTTTCTCACTACATTGTAAGGACAACTTATTAAAAAGATCAGTTCAATGCAACTAATGTCGTCTTCGTGTTATTGCATGATGTTAAAATTGGTTTGCCATGAATTTAGTGATGGATTGTAAAGATTTGAAATGTAGCTTTAAGTGTTTCTCATGTTGTTGTTTTAATACATGAGACACTGATATAGGCATTTATTCCCGAACAAATCGTTCTTGCGCTGATCAGGGGGCACTTGGCTGAATTCTTTTTGAGAATCACTGATAAGAAGACTCATCCTACTGGTGACATACATACTAAGGCACATTCAGACCTAAAATACAATGAAAAGGAGCAGTGACGAATTAGGAGATCAATCTTAGATTCTTTTTTGTTCCTCCTGTTATTGTGTTTTGTCCCTGATGGTGAGGTGGGGGTCATGTGATGGTGGGTGTCATGTGATGGTGGGGGTCATGTGATGGTGGGTGTCATGTGATGGTGGGGATCATGTGATGGTGGGGGTCATGTGATGGTGGGGTTCATGTGATGGTGGGGATCATGTGATGGTGGGGGTCATGTGATGGTGGGGGTC
>NW_027639510.1:0-26394 GCF_949606895.1 Notothenia rossii | reverse complement strand
GTAGTTATAATATTTATTAATAAATAAAAACACTTTGTTTAGTTTCGGTAATTATTCTGCCGGCCCGTCTCTACCCCAGTATTTTACAAAGAGTGAAACAGCGCCCCTCTAGATGTTATGGTGAAACAGTAGATTGCACTCTCTACCCTTTCCTTGGTGAAAGAAAATGGAGGGATTGACCAATCAGATGAGGCTCACGTCTTGCCTCACAATCCGATCAAATCGCGTCAACTTCAGTTCGTACTGTAACTGTCATCACCGCCCTTAACAAGTAGCAAGCAACTGAAGCAAGTGCAATTATGGAGAGTGGAGATTTGGAGTATTTCATCAAAAATAATTTGATTAAACTTCTGCTACAGCAGCAACTAAACATGAAATGTGATGACAGGCCAATGCCCACACTGGAGCTGTGTACAGAGAGGGGAAAAGGAGCAGTTTCTAGGGCTGAGTTTTAGTCCCAGTCCGCCCCTGGCACTGTGTGCAATTGTTGCAAGGAGGGGGGAAGACACAACGCTGCACAACTCCGTTGATGGGACTTGGCTAATTAGCGGCTAGCACTCACTACAGTCTGTCTACTGAGCCCCTCTCCAACACTTCAGCTTTGCTACACACAGTAGACAGCGTTAGCCTCCATATTTTGGGATTTCAGATTATAATGATCCAAATAGTGTTTTCTCATCCTGCATCCATATGTTTTTCTATACAGGCCAGCACCTCACATGCTACCGGCAGGAAACCTGTGATGATAGATTCTGCATGTCAGACTGACCCACCGAAGCTGCGTACTGTCTTTGTTATGGGTTCAATGAACCATTGGTTTTGACAGTAAAGTTCAGAGTTTATATAAAATGTGTCATGATTATTCATGTTGGATGGGCAAAGTGTATGCAGATTTCAAAAGCAAAAGGTTGTGTGTGGACTTTGTTGTCATCAACAAATGGGTGTGTTATGCCATTGCTGTGTGGTATAAAATATAATAGTAACGCCATGTCCAATGACAGAATGAAATGAAATATTGCATAACACCATACACCAGTATTTATTTTCATGAACAATATTAGCACACGTTTTACAAATTCGCATACGCTCGTGCCGGGGCCGTGCCTCGCCCCCCTCTTCTGCAGGGGGGCGAGGTCAGCTGCAGCTCATTTGCATTAAAGCTACGTCACAGAATCAGCCCTTGCAAAAACAGAGCTGGAAAAGAGCAAATAGAGTGAAATCTTTTATATAGGTATGGCCCTACAATATATTATTCAAATATAGCATGATAGGTCCACTTTAAGTACATTGAGTTATCAACTCAAATGATATGATACTGATTGGTTTAACGTATGTTCAATGTCAAAAATCATCAACTCTGGAATCAATATGATCAGTATTATGCGTTTTACAAAGACAGTTTGTATTGTGATTTGTATGGATCGTATACATTTGATTAAAAATTCACTTTTATTCATTTAATTATGAAAACCCTCAAGAAATATTTGTTAAAATACTATTTAGAGAAGGGTATGCACTATGTTTTGGTAGAATACAGCCTGAAAATACAATATCAAAATGTACGCTTCTTTTACTAGATATGTTTCATTTAGATATGGTACAAAATATATATGGACAAAGCTTTGGGAAAGAAAACATACAACATTTCAAAACATTTCCAACCTGACTTTGGTCCAATTCGGTAGAATGGCCCATATATGCTCTGTAATATAATATATATATATATTATATATATATATATATATATATATATATATATATATATATATATATATATATATATATATAATGCATGTTGTATTTAAAATATATGTTATGCAGTGTGAGAGTCCTGCATGGTCTCAGCTGTTTCCAGAGATCCTGAGGTGAACCAGGTGCCAGGCTTACTTTGAGTCTTAGGCCTTCTTAAAGTGGATCCATGCAGTTCAGGGTCCCTAATCTGGTTCAGGGACCAGATCCCTTCAG
This sequence comes from Notothenia rossii, assembly GCF_949606895.1. Classification (NCBI taxonomy): domain Eukaryota; kingdom Metazoa; phylum Chordata; class Actinopteri; order Perciformes; family Nototheniidae; genus Notothenia; species Notothenia rossii. Next base: position 24,429 of record NW_027639510.1, on the reverse strand, counting down.
GGTCCTGTTGTGGAGGATCTGCAGTGATGCCTGACTCCATGCAGTTCAGGGTCCCTAGTCTGGTTCAGGGACCAGATCACTTTAGGGTCCTGTTGTGGAGGATCTGCAGTGATGCCTGACTCCATGCAGTTCAGGGTCCCTAGTGTGCTTCAGGGACCAGATCCCTTCAGGGTCCTGTTGTGGAGGATCTGCAGTGATGCCTGACTCCATGCAGTTCAGGGTCCCTAGTCTGGTTCAGGGACCAGTTCCCTTCAGGGTCCTGTTGTGGAGGATCTGCAGTGAGGCCTGACTCCATGCTGTTCAGGGTCAGGGTCTGCTCACTTCAAGAGGTCATTTGTGATCAAGACTCTCCAGTCTAAACCTCTCTGGGGTTTTTCGTCTATTAGCAGCTGGTGTGCTGCCAGGCGTCCACAGATAATGTGAACAGCTACTTTAAATCTTTAAAGTGGAAGTTGATCTGTGATGTTTTCTGTTTCCTATTGCATGTTTTTCTTCTTGTGTCTCATGTTTCTCGTCTTGTTATTGTGTTTTTGTTCTTTCAGACTTCTTTTAGCTTTCAGTCTGCGTCTGCTGACGAGGTACAGATCCAGCATTCAGCCCTGACCTCCATCCTGCTTCAGCTTCACTCAGTCCACCTTAAACACCTTCAGTCCACCTTAAATAACCAGTTTCAGTCCGCCTTAAACACCACCTTCAGTCCGTCTTAAACACCACCTTCAGTCCACCTTAAACACCATCTTCAGTCCACCTTAAACACCACCTTCAGTCCGCCTTAAACACCACCTTCAGTCCGTCTTAAACACCACCTTCAGTCCACCTTAAACACCACCTTCAGTCCACATTAAACAACCACTTTCAGTCCGCCTTAAACACCACCTTCAGTCCACCTTAAACACCACCTTCAGTCCACCTTAAATAACCGCTTTCAGTCCGCCTTAAACACCACCTTCAGTCCACCTTAAACACCACCTTCAGTCCACCTAAAATAACCGCTTTCAGTCCGCCTTAAACACCACCTTCAGTCCACCTTAAACACCATCTTCAGTCCACCTTAAACACCACCTTCAGTCCGCCTTAAACACCACCTTCAGTCCACATTAAACAACCACTTTCAGTCCGCCTTAAACACCACCTTCAGTCCACCTTAAACACCACCTTCAGTCCACATTAAACAACCACTTTCAGTCCGCCTTAAACACCACCTTCAGTCCACCTTAAACACCACCTTCAGTCCACCTTAAACAACCACTTTCAGTCCGCCTTAAACACCACCTTCAGTCCACCTTAAACACCACCTTCAGTCCACCTTAAATAACCGCTTTCAGTCCGCCTTAAACACCTTCATTCCACCTTAAATAACCACTTTCAATCTGCCTTAAACACCACCTTCAGTCCACCTTAAAACCCACCTTCAGTCCACCTTAAATAACCACTTTCAGTCCACCTTAAAACCCACCTTCAGTCCACCTTAAATAACCACTTTCAGTCCACCTTAAACACCACCTACAGACCACCTTAAATAACCACTTTCAGTCCACCTTAAACACCTTCAGTCTACCTGAAATAACCACTTTCAGTCTGCCTTAAACACCGCCTTCAGACCACCTTAAACACCACCTTCAGTCCACCTTAAAACCCACCTTCAGTCCACCTTAAATAACCACTTTCAGTCCGCCTTAAACACTACCTTCAGTCCACATTAAATAACCACTTTCAGTCCACCTTAAACACCACCTTCAGTCCACCTTAAACACCACCTTCAGTCCACCTTAAAACCCACCTTCAGTCCACATTAAATAACCACTTTCAGTCCACCTTAAACACCACCTTCAGTCCACCTTAAACACCACCTTCAGTCCACATTAAACAACCACTTTCAGTCCGCCTTAAACACCACCTTCAGTCCACCTTAAACACCACCTTCAGTCCACCTTAAACACCACCTTCAGTCCACATTAAACAACCACTTTCAGTCCGCCTTAAACACCACCTTCAGTCCACCTTAAACACCACCTTCAGTCCACCTTAAACAACACCTTCAGTCCACCTTAAATAACCACTTTCAGTCCGCCTTAAACACTACCTTCAGTCCACGTTAAACACCACCTTCAGTCCACCTTAAATAACCACTTTCAGTCCACCTTAAACACCACCTTCAGTCCACCTTAAACACCACCTTCAGTCCACCTTAAACAACCACTTTCAGTCCGCCTTAAACACCACCTTCAGTCCACCTTAAACACCACCTTCAGTCCACCTTAAATAACCGCTTTCAGTCCACCTTAAATAACCGCTTTCAGTCTGCCTTAAACACTACCTTCAGTCCACCTTAAATAACCACTTTCAGTCCGCCTTAAACACCACCTTCAGTCCACCTTAAAACCCACCTTCAGTCCACCTTAAATAACCACTTTCAGTCTGCCTTAAACACCACCTTCAGACCACCTTAAATAACCACTTTCAGTCCGCCTTAAACACCACCTTCAATCCACATTAAACACCACCTTCAGTTCACCTTAAACACCACCTTAAACACCTTCAGTCCACCTTAAACACCTTCAGAACACCTTAAACACCACCTTCAGACCACCTTAAACACCACCTTCAGACCACCTTAAACACCACCTTCAGTCCACATTAAATAACCACTTTCAGTCCGCCTTAAACACCACCTTCAATCCACATTAAACACCACCTTCAGTCCACCTTAAACACCACCTTCAGACCACCTTAAACACCACCTTCAGTCCACATTAAATAACCACTTTCAGTCCGCCTTAAACACCACCTTCAGTCCACCTTAAACACCACCTTCAGTCCACCTTAAATAACCACGTTCAGTCCCCCTTAAACACTACCTTCAGTCCACCTTAAACACCACCTTCAGTCCACCTTAAATAACCACTTTCAGTCCTCCTTAAACACCACCTTCAGTCCACCTTAAACACCACCTTCAGTCCACCTTAAATAACCACTTTCAGTCCGCCTTAAACACTACCTTCAGTCCACCTTAAACACCACCTTCAGTCCACCTTAAACACCACCTTCAGTCCACATTAAACAACCATTTTCAGTCCGCCTTAAACACCACCTTCAGTCCATCTTAAACACCACCTTCAGTACACCTTAAATAACCGCTTTCAGTCCGCCTTAAACACCACCTTCAGTACACCTTAAATAACCACTTTCAGTCCACCTTAAACACCTTCAATCCACCTTAAATAACCACTTTCAGTCCGCCTTAAACACCACCTTCAATCCACATTAAACACCACCTCCAGTTCACCTTAAACACCACCTTAAAAACCTTCAGTCCACCTTAAACACCACCTTCAGACCACCTTAAACACCACCTTCAGTCCACATTAAATAAATAATTTCAGTCCACCTTAAACACCACCTTCAATCCACATTAAACACCACCTTCAGTCCACCTTAAACACCACCTCAAACACCTTCAGTCCACCTAAAACACCACCTTCAGACCACCTTAAACACCACCTTCAGTCCACATTAAATAACCACTTTCAGTCCGCCTTAAACACCACCTTCAATCCACATTAAACACCACCTTCAGTCCACCTTAAACACCACCTTAAACACCTTCAGTCAACCTAAAACACCACCTTCAGACCACCTTAAACACCACCTTCAGTCCACATTAAATAACCACTTTCAGTCCGCCTTAAACACCACCTTCAGTCCGTCTTAAACACCACCTTCAGTCCACCTTAAACACCACCTTCAGTCCACCTTAAATAACCACTTTCAGTCCGCCTTAAACACTACCTTCAGTCCACCTTAAACACCACCTTCAGTCCACCTTAAACACCACCTTCAGTCCACATTAAACAACCATTTTCAGTCCGCCTTAAACACCACCTTCAGTCCATCTTAAACACCACCTTCAGTACACCTTAAATAACCGCTTTCAGTCCGCCTTAAACACCTTCATTCCACCTTAAATAACCACTTTCAGTCCGCCTTAAACACCACCTTCAGTACACCTTAAATAACCACTTTCAGTCCACCTTAAACACCTTCAATCCACCTTAAATAACCACTTTCAGTCCGCCTTAAACACCACCTTCAATCCACATTAAACACCACCTCCAGTTCACCTTAAACACCACCTTAAAAACCTTCAGTCCACCTTAAACACCACCTTCAGACCACCTTAAACACCACCTTCAGTCCACATTAAATACATAATTTCAGTCCACCTTAAACACCACCTTCAATCCACATTAAACACCACCTTCAGTCCACCTTAAACACCACCTCAAACACCTTCAGTCCACCTAAAACACCACCTTCAGACCACCTTAAACACCACCTTCAGTCCACATTAAATAACCACTTTCAGTCCGCCTTAAACACCACCTTCAATCCACATTAAACACCACCTTCAGTCCACATTAAATAACCACTTTCAGTCCGCCTTAAACACCACCTTCAGTCCGTCTTAAACACCACCTTCAGTCCACCTTAAACACCACCTTCAGTCCACCTTAAATAACCACTTTCAGTCCGCCTTAAACACTACCTTCAGTCCACCTTAAACACCACCTTCAGTCCACCTTAAACACCACCTTCAGTCCACATTAAACAACCATTTTCAGTCCGCCTTAAACACCACCTTCAGTCCATCTTAAACACCACCTTCAGTACACCTTAAATAACCGCTTTCATTCCGCCTTAAACACCTTCATTCCACCTTAAATAACCACTTTCAGTCCGCCTTAAACACCACCTTCAGTACACCTTAAATAACCACTTTCAGTCCACCTTAAACACCTTCAATCCACCTTAAATAACCACTTTCAGTCCGCCTTAAACACCACCTTCAATCCACATTAAACACCACCTCCAGTTCACCTTAAACACCACCTTCAGTCCACCTTAAACACCACCTTCAGTCCACATTAAACAACCATTTTCAGTCCGCCTTAAACACCACCTTCAGTCCATCTTAAACACCACCTTCAGTACACCTTAAATAACCGCTTTCAGTCCGCCTTAAACACCTTCATTCCACCTTAAATAACCACTTTCAGTCTGCCTTAAACACCACCTTCAGTACACCTTAAATAACCGCTTTCAGTCCGCCTTAAACACCTTCAATCCACCTTAAATAACCACTTTCAGTCCGCCTTAAACACCACCTTCAATCCACATTAAACACCACCTCCAGTTCACCTTAAACACCACCTTAAAAACCTTCAGTCCACCTTAAACACCACCTTCAGACCACCTTAAACACCACCTTCAGTCCACATTAAATAAATAATTTCAGTCCACCTTAAACACCACCTTCAATCCACATTAAACACCACCTTCAGTCCACCTTAAACACCACCTCAAACACCTTCAGTCCACCTAAAACACCACCTTCAGACCACCTTAAACACCACCTTCAGTCCACATTAAATAACCACTTTCAGTCCGCCTTAAACACCACCTTCAGTCCGTCTTAAACACCACCTTCAGTCCACCTTAAACACCACCTTCAGTCCACCTTAAATAACCACTTTCAGTCCGCCTTAAACACTACCTTCAGTCCACCTTAAACACCACCTTCAGTCCACCTTAAACACCACCTTCAGTCCACATTAAACAACCATTTTCAGTCCGCCTTAAACACCACCTTCAGTCCATCTTAAACACCACCTTCAGTACACCTTAAATAACCGCTTTCAGTCCGCCTTAAACACCTTCAGTACACCTTAAATAACCACTTTCAGTCCACCTTAAACACCTTCAATCCACCTTAAATAACCACTTTCAGTCCGCCTTAAACACCACCTTCAATCCACATTAAACACCACCTCCAGTTCACCTTAAACACCACCTTAAAAACCTTCAGTCCACCTTAAACACCACCTTCAGACCACCTTAAACACCACCTTCAGTCCACATTAAATAAATAATTTCAGTCCACCTTAAACACCACCTTCAATCCACATTAAACACCACCTTCAGTCCACCTTAAACACCACCTCAAACACCTTCAGTCCACCTAAAACACCACCTTCAGACCACCTTAAACACCACCTTCAGTCCACATTAAATAACCACTTTCAGTCCGCCTTAAACACCACCTTCAATCCACATTAAACACCACCTTCAGTCCACCTTAAACACCACGTTAAACACCTTCAGTCAACCTAAAACACCACCTTCAGACCACCTTAAACACCACCTTCAGTCCACATTAAATAACCACTTTCAGTCCGCCTTAAACACCACCTTCAGTCCGTCTTAAACACCACCTTCAGTCCACCTTAAATAACCACTTTCAGTCCGCCTTAAACACTACCTTCAGTCCACCTTAAACACCACCTTCAGTCCACCTTAAACACCACCTTTAGTACACCTTAAATAACCGCTTTCAGTCCGCCTTAAACACCTTCATTCCACCTTAAATAACCACTTTCAGTCCGCCTTAAACACCACCTTCAGTCAACCTTAAAACCCACCTTCAGTCCACCTGAAATAACCACTTTCAGTCTGCCTTAAACACCACCTTCAGTCAACCTTAAAACCCACCTTCAGACCACCTTAAATAACCACTTTCAGTCCACCTTAAACACCTTCAGACCACCTTAAATAACCACTTTCAGTCCACCTTAAACACCTTCAATCCACCTTAAATAACCACTTTCAGTCCGCCTTAAACACCACCTTCAATCCACATTAAAACCCACCTTCAGACCACCTTAAATAACCACTTTCAGTCCACCTTAAACACCTTCAATCCACCTTAAATAACCACTTTCAGTCCGCCTTAAACACCTTCAGACCACCTTAAATAACCACTTTCAGTCCACCTTAAACACCTTCAATCCACCTTAAATAACCACTTTCAGTCCGCCTTAAACACCACCTTCAATCCACATTAAACACTACCTCCAGTTCACCTTAAACACCACCTTAAACACCTTCAGTCCACCTTAAACACCACCTTCAGACCACCTTAAACACCACGTTCAGTCCACATTAAATAACCACTTTCAGTCCACCTTAAACACCACCTTCAATCCACATTAAACACCACCTTCAGTCCACCTTAAACACCACCTTAAACACCTTCAGTCCACCTAAAACACCACCTTCAGACCACCTTAAACACCACCTTCAATCCACATTAAACACCACCTTCAGTCCACCTTAAACACCACCTTAAACACCTTCAGTCCACCTAAAACACCACCTTCAGTCCACCTTAAACACCACCTTCAATCCACATTAAACACCACCTTCAGTCCACCTTAAACACCACCTTAAACACCTTCAGTCCACCTAAAACACCACCTTCAGACCACCTTAAACACCACCTTCAATCCACATTAAACACCACCTTCAGTCCACCTTAAACACCACCTTAAACACCTTCAGTCCACCTAAAACACCACCTTCAGTCCACCTTAAACACCACCTTCAATCCACATTAAACACCACCTTCAGTCCACCTAAAACACCACCTTCAGTCCACCTAAAACACCACCTTCAGTCCACATTAAATAACCACTTTCAGTCCGCCTTAAACACCACCTTCAGTCCGTCTTAAACACCACCTTCAGTCCACCTTAAACACCACCTTCAGTCCACCTTAAATAACCACTTTCAGTCCGCCTTAAACACTACCTTCAGTCCACCTTAAACACCACGTTCAGTCCACCTTAAACACCACCTTCAGTCCGCCTTAAACAGTACCTTCAGTCCACCTTAAACACCACGTTCAGTCCACCTTAAACACCACCTTCAGTCCACCTTAAACACTACCTTCAGTCCACCTTAAACACCACGTTCAGTCCACCTTAAATAACCACTTTCAGTCCGCCTTAAACAGTACCTTCAGTCCACCTTAAATAACCACTTTCAGTCCACCTTAAACACCACCTTCAGTCCACCTTAAATAACCACTTTCAGTCCGCCTTAAACAGTACCTTCAGTCCACCTTAAATAACCACCTTCAGTCCACCTTCAACACCACCTTCAGTCCACCTTAAATAACCACTTTCAGTCCACCTTAAACACCACCTTCAGTCCACCTTCAACACCACCTTCAGTCCACCTTAAACACCACCTTCAGACCACCTTAAACACCTTCAGTCCACCTTAAACACCACCTTCAGTCCACCATAAACACCTACAGTCCAACTTTAACAACTTCAGTCCACCTTAAATAACCACTTTCAGTCCACCTTAAACACCTACAGTCCAACTTAAACAACTTCAGTCCACCTTAAATAACCACTTTCAGTCCACCTTAAGCACCACCTACAGTCCACCTTAATTTTACGTTAACTCTGCCCGTGTGGTGATGTCAGAAGAATAAATCAAGCGCTCCCATGGACCGTTTCTCACATCACCTAGACCATCACTGCTATGCTGCTCCATCATTATCACCCTCCCCACGCCCTTCCCGCGGTCACATGACCTCTGCCTGTGTGACATCACTTCCTGTGTGACATCACTTCCCCCCTGAGATATGTTCTCAACTCCCTCACCCTTGTTTGTTTCATAAACTAAAACAAGAATAATTTGTAACCATTTCAACAGCAAACAATCTCTGATCTCTAATATGTGATGCTCTGGAATATCACATTTGAGATATTATAGATAGATGAATTTAAAAAATAAAAACTGTGATGTTCTGGAGTATCTCAGTGTTAAATGATTGATAAGTCTGTTCTGGTTTGTACTTGACATGCAGAAACACATTAAAGCCTTGTTCTTGATGGCTATCTGAAACAGAGACGGTGCTGTAAACTCCGATGCTGCCCTGAACGTGTTTATTTATTCCTGATTGATTTGAATGTGTTCCAGACATTCGTGGATCAGTTCCAGACAGCTAAAGCGGCTCTGAGCGCCGCCACGGCTCAAGCGGCGGCTCAGGCGGCACTCAGCGTGAAGGATTTTGCCCAGAAGAGTTTCCGTCTGTCCATGGACATCAAGCTGAAGGCGCCGCTCATCATCGTGCCCCAGAACTCCAGCTCCCAGCATGCACTGGTGATGGACCTGGGTCTGATCACGGTGGGGAACAGCTTCTCGCTAATGCCCGCCGACGGCTGCCCGCTGCCCGTCGTGCTGGAGAAGATGGAGGTCCAGCTGACGCAGCTCAAACTGTCCCGGTGGGTCTATCATGACTCAGCTAGAGATAAACACATCTATCATGACTCAGCTATAAACACATCTATCATGACTCAGCTAGAGATAAACACATCTATCATGACTCAGCTATAAACACATCTATCATGACTCAGCTAGAGATAAACACATCTATCATGACTCAGCTAGAGATAAACACATCTATCATGACTCAGATAGAGATAAACACATCTATCATGACTCAGCTAGAGATAAACACATCTATCATGACTCAGTTAGAGATAAACACATCTATCATGACTCAGCTATAAACACATCTATCATGACTAAGATAGAGATAAACACATCTATCATGACTCAGCTATAAACACATCTATCATGACTAAGATAGAGATAAACACATCTATCATGACTCAGCTATAAACACATCTATCATGACTAAGATAGAGATAAACACATCTATCATGACTCAGCTATAAACACATCTATCATGACTCATATAGAGATAAACACATCTATCATGACTCAGCTATAAACACATCTATCATGACTAAGATAGAGATAAACACATCTATCATGACTCAGCTATAAACACATCTATCATGACTCAGCTAGAGATAAACACATCTATCATGACTAAGATAGAGATAAACACATCTATCATGACTCAGATAGAGATAAACACATCTATCATGACTCAGCTAGAGATAAACACATCTATCATGACTCAGCTAGAGATAAACACATCTATCATGACTCAGCTAGAGAAAAACACATCTATCATGACTCAGCTATAAACACATCTATCATGACTCAGCAAGAGATAAACACATATATCATGACTCAGCTAGAGATAAACACATATATCATGACTCAGCTAGAGGTAAACACATCTATCATGACTCAGCTAGAGGTAAACACATCTATCATGACTCAGATAGAGATAAACACATCTATCATGACTCAGTTAGAGATAAACACATCTATCATGACTCAGATAGAGATAAACACATCTATCATGACTCAGCTAGAGATAAACACATCTATCATGACTCAGCTAGAGATAAACACATCTATCATGACTCAGATAGAGATAAACACATCTATCATGACTCAGCTAGAGATAAACACATCTATCATGACTCAGCTAGAGATAAACACATATATCATGACTCAGCTAGAGGTAAACACATCTATCATGACTCAGCTAGAGGTAAACACATCTATCATGACTCAGATAGAGATAAACACATCTATCATGACTCAGTTAGAGATAAACACATCTATCATGACTCAGATAGAGATAAACACATCTATCATGACTCAGCTAGAGATAAACACATCTATCATGACTCAGTTAGAGATAAACACATCTATCATGACTCAGTTAGAGATAAACACATCTATCATGACTCAGCTAGAGATAAACACATCTATCATGACTCAGATAGAGATAAACACATCTATCATGACTCAGATAGAGATAAACACATCTATCATGACTCAGCTAGAGATAAACACATATATCATGACTCAGCTATAAACACATCTATCATGACTCAGATAGAGATAAACACGTCTATCATGACTCAGATAGAGATAAACACATCTATCATGACTCAGCTAGAGATAAACACATCTATCATGACTCAGATAGAGATAAACACATCTATCATGACTCAGCTAGAGATAAACACATCTATCATGACTCAGCTAGAGATAAACACATCTATCATGACTCAGCTAGAGAAAAACACATCTATCATGACTCAGCTATAAACACATCTATCATGACTCAGATAGAGATAAACACATCTATCATGACTCAGTTAGAGATAAACACATCTATCATGACTCAGCTAGAGATAAACACATCTATCATGACTCAGCTAGAGATAAACACATCTATCATGACTCAGATAGAGATAAACACATCTATCATGACTCAGATAGAGATAAACACATCTATCATGACTCAGTTAGAGATAAACACATATATCATGACTCAGCTAGAGATAAACACATATATCATGACTCAGCTAGAGATAAACACATATATCATGACTCAGATAGAGATAAACACATCTATCATGACTCAGCTAGAGATAAACACATCTATCATGACTCAGCTAGAGATAAACACATCTATCATGACTCAGTTAGAGATAAACACATATATCATGACTCAGCTAGAGATAAACACATATATCATGACTCAGATAGAGATAAACACATCTATCATGACTCAGCTAGAGATAAACACATCTATCATGACTCAGCTAGAGATAAATACATCTATCATGACTCAGATAGAGATAAACACATCTATCATGACTCAGCTATAAACACATCTATCATGACTCAGTTAGAGATAAACACATCTATCATGACTCAGCTAGAGATAAACACATCTATCATGACTCAGCTAGAGATAAACACATCTATCATGAGTCAGCTATAAACACATCTATCATGACTCAGATAGAGATAAACACATCTATCATGACTCAGATAGAGATAAACACATCTATCATGACTCAGATAGAGATAAACACATCTATCATGACTCAGATAGAGATAAACACATCTATCATGACTCAGCTAGAGATAAACACATCTATCATGACTCAGCTAGAGATAAACACATCTATCATGACTCAGCTATAAACACATCTATCATGACTCAGCTAGAGATAAACACATCTATCATGACTCAGCTAGAGATAAACACATCTATCATGACTCAGATAGAGATAAACACATCTATCATGACTCTGTTAGAGATAAACACATCTATCATGACTCAGATAAAGATAAACACATCTATCATGACTCAGATAGAGATAAACACATCTATCATGACTCAGCTAGAGATAAACACATCTATCATGACTCAGCTAGAGATAAACACATCTATCATGACTCAGCTAGAGATAAACACATCTATCATGACTCAGATAGAGATAAACACATCTATCATGACTCTGTTAGAGATAAACACATCTATCATGACTCAGATAGAGATAAACACATCTATCATGACTCAGCTATAAACACATCTATCATGACTCAGATAGAGATAAACACATCTATCATGACTCAGATAGAGATAAACACATATATCATGACTCAGCTAGAGATAAACACATCTATCATGACTCAGCTAGAGAAAAACACATCTATCATGACTCAGCTAGAGATAAACACATCTATCATGACTCAGATAGAGATAAACACATCTATCATGACTCAGCTATAAACACATCTATCATGACTCAGCTATAAACACATCTATCATGACTCAGATAGAGATACACACATCTATCATGACTCAGTTAGAGATAAACACATCTATCATGACTCAGCTAGAGATAAACACATCTATCATGACTCAGATAGAGATAAACACATCTATCATGACTCAGTTAGAGATAAACACATCTATCATGACTCAGCTAGAGATAAACACATCTATCATGACTCAGATAGAGATAAACACATCTATCATGACTCAGCTAGAGATAAACACATCTATCATGACTCAGATAGAGATAAACACATCTATCATGACTCAGATAGAGATAAACACATCTATCATGACTCAGATAGAGATAAACACATCTATCATGACTCAGCTATAAACACATCTATCATGACTCAGATAGAGATAAACACATCTATCATGACTCAGATAGAGATAAACACATCTATCATGACTCAGTTAGAGATAAACACATATATCATGACTCAGCTAGAGATAAACACATCTATCATGACTCAGCTAGAGATAAACACATCTATCATGACTCAGTTAGAGATAAACACATATATCATGACTCAGCTAGAGATAAACACATATATCATGACTCAGCTAGAGATAAACACATCTATCATGACTCAGATAGAGATAAACACATCTATCATGACTCAGATAGAGATAAACACATCTATCATGACTCAGTTAGAGATAAACACATCTATCATGACTCAGCTAGAGATAAACACATCTATCATGACTCAGTTAGAGATAAACACATCTATCATGACTCAGATAGAGATAAACACATCTATCATGACTCAGCTAGAGATAAACACATCTATCATGACTCAGATAGAGATAAACACATCTATCATGACTCAGATAGAGATAAACACATCTATCATGACTCAGCTAGAGATAAACACATCTATCATGACTCAGATAGAGATAAACACATCTATCATGACTCAGTTAGAGATAAACACATATATCATGACTCAGCTAGAGATAAACACATCTATCATGACTCAGCTAGAGATAAACACATCTATCATGACTCAGCTAGAGATAAACACATCTATCATGACTCAGCTATAAACACATCTATCATGACTCAGCTAGAGATAAACACATCTATCATGACTCAGTTAGAGATAAACACATATATCATGACTCAGATAGAGATAAACACATCTATCATGACTCAGATAGAGATAAACACATCTATCATGACTCAGTTAGAGATAAACACATATATCATGACTCAGCTAGAGATAAACACATCTATCATGACTCAGCTAGAGATAAACACATCTATCATGACTCAGCTAGAGATAAACACATCTATCATGACTCAGCTATAAACACATCTATCATGACTCAGATAAAGATAAACACATCTATCATGACTCAGCTATAAACACATCTATCATGACTCAGATAGAGATAAACACATCTATCATGACTCAGCTAGAGATAAACACATCTATCATGACTCAGATAGAGATAAACACATATATCATGACTCAGATAGAGATAAACACATATATCATGACTCAGATAGAGATAAACACATCTATCATGACTCAGCTAGAGATAAACACATCTATCATGACTCAGATAGAGATAAACACATCTATCATGACTCAGATAGAGATAAACACATATATCATGACTCAGATAGAGATAAACACATCTATCATGACTCAGATAGAGATAAACACATATATCATGACTCAGCTAGAGATAAACACATCTATCATGACTCAGCTATAAACACATCTATCATGACTCAGATAGAGATAAACACATCTATCATGACTCAATTAGAGATAAACACATCTATCATGACTCAGCTAGAGATAAACACATCTATCATGACTCAGATAGAGATAAACACATCTATCATGACTCAGCTAGAGATAAACACATCTATCATGACTCAGCTATAAACACATCTATCATGACTCAGCTAGAGATAAACACATCTATCATGACTCAGCTATAAACACATCTATCATGACTCAGATAGAGATAAACACATCTATCATGACTCAGCTATAAACACATCTATCATGACTCAGATAGAGATAAACACATCTATCATGACTCAGCTAGAGATAAACACATATATCATGACTCAGCTAGAGATAAACACATCTATCATGACTCAGCTAGAGATAAACACATCTATCATGACTCAGATAGAGATAAACACATATATCATGACTCAGATAGAGATAAACACATCTATCATGACTCAGCTAGAGATAAACACATCTATCATGACTCAGATAGAGATAAACACATCTATCATGACTCAGATAGAGATAAACACATATATCATGACTCAGATAGAGATAAACACATCTATCATGACTCAGATAGAGATAAACACATATATCATGACTCAGATAGAGATAAACACATCTATCATGACTCAGCTAGAGATAAACACATCTATCATGACTCAGCTAGAGATAAACACATCTATCATGACTCAGCTAGAGATAAACACATCTATCATGACTCAGCTATAAACACATCTATCATGACTCAGATAGAGATAAACACATCTATCATGACTCAGCTAGAGATAAACACATCTATCATGACTCAGATAGAGATAAACACATCTATCATGACTCAGTTAGAGATAAACACATATATCATGACTCAGCTAGAGATAAACACATCTATCATGACTCAGCTAGAGATAAACACATCTATCATGACTCAGTTAGAGATAAACACATCTATCATGACTCAGATAGAGATAAACACATCTATCATGACTCAGATAGAGATAAACACATCTATCATGACTCAGATAGAGATAAACACATCTATCATGACTCAGCTAGAGATAAACACATCTATCATGACTCAGCTATAAACACATCTATCATGACTCAGCTAGAGATAAACACATCTATCATGACTCAGATAGAGATAAACACATCTATCATGACTCAGATAGAGATAAACACATCTATCATGACTCAGCTAGAGATAAACACATCTATCATGACTCAGCTATAAACACATATATCATGACTCAGCTAGAGATAAACACATCTATCATGACTCAGTTAGAGATAAACACATCTATCATGACTCAGATAGAGATAAACACATCTATCATGACTCAGCTAGAGATAAACACATCTATCATGACTCAGCTAGAGATAAACACATCTATCATGACTCAGCTATAAACACATCTATCATGACTCAGCTAGAGATAAACACATCTATCATGACTCAGTTAGAGATAAACACATCTATCATGACTCAGCTAGAGATAAACACATCTATCATGACTCAGCTAGAGATAAACACATCTATCATGACTCAGCTATAAACACATCTATCATGACTCAGATATAGATAAACACATCTATCATGACTCAGTTAGAGATAAACACATATATCATGACTCAGCTAGAGATAAACACATCTATCATGACTCAGCTAGAGATAAACACATCTATCATGACTCAGCTAGAGATAAACACATCTATCATGACTCAGCTAGAGATAAACACATCTATCATGACTCAGCTAGAGATAAACACATCTATCATGACTCAGATAGAGATAAACACATCTATCATGACTCAGCTAGAGATAAACACATCTATCATGACTCAGATAGAGATAAACACATCTATCATGACTCAGATAGAGATAAACACATCTATCATGACTCAGATAGAGATAAACACATCTATCATGACTCAGCTAGAGATAAACACATCTATCATGACTCAGCTAGAGATAAACACATCTATCATGACTCAGCTAGAGAAAAACACATCTATCATGACTCAGCTATAAACACATCTATCATGACTCAGATAGAGATAAACACATCTATCATGACTCAGATAGAGATAAACACATCTATCATGACTCAGATAGAGATAAACACATATATCATGACTCAGCTAGAGATAAACACATCTATCATGACTCAGCTATAAACACATCTATCATGACTCAGCTAGAGAAAAACACATCTATCATGACTCAGCTATAAACACATCTATCTTGACTCAGATAGAGATAAACACATCTATCATGACTCAGATAGAGATAAACACATCTATCATGACTCAGCTAGAGATAAACACATCTATCATGACTCAGCTAGAGATAAACACATCTATCATGACTCAGCTAGAGATAAACACATCTATCATGACTCAGTTAGAGATAAACACATCTATCATGACTCAGCTAGAGATAAACACATCTATCATGACTCAGATAGAGATAAACACATCTATCATGACTCAGCTATAAACACATCTATCATGACTCAGATAGAGATAAACACATCTATCATGACTCAGATAGAGATAAACACATCTATCATGACTCAGTTAGAGATAAACACATATATCATGACTCAGCTAGAGATAAACACATATATCATGACTCAGATAGAGATAAACACATCTATCATGACTCAGCTAGAGATAAACACATCTATCATGACTCAGCTAGAGATAAACACATCTATCATGACTCAGCTAGAGATAAACACATCTATCATGACTCAGCTAGAGATAAACACATCTATCATGACTCAGCTATAAACACATCTATCATGACTCAGATAGAGATAAACACATCTATCATGACTCAGTTAGAGATAAACACATCTATCATGACTCAGCTAGAGATAAACACATCTATCATGACTCAGCTAGAGATAAACACATATATCATGACTCAGATAGAGATAAACACATCTATCATGACTCAGCTAGAGATAAACACATCTATCATGACTCAGCTAGAGATAAACACATCTATCATGACTCAGATAGAGATAAACACATCTATCATGACTCAGCTAGAGATAAACACATCTATCATGACTCAGATAGAGATAAACACATCTATCATGACTCAGCTAGAGATAAACACATCTATCATGACTCAGATAGAGATAAACACATATATCATGACTCAGATAGAGATAAACACATCTATCATGACTCAGATAGAGATAAACACGTCTATCATGACTCAGATAGAGATAAACACATCTATCATGACTCAGATAGAGATAAACACATATATCATGACTCAGATAGAGATAAACACATCTATCATGACTCAGATAGAGATAAACACATCTATCATGACTCAGCTAGAGATAAACACATCTATCATGACTCAGCTAGAGATAAACACATCTATCATGACTCAGCTAGAGATAAACACATCTATCATGACTCACATAGAGATAAACACATCTATCATGACTCAGCTAGAGATAAACACATCTATCATGACTCAGCTATAAACACATCTATCATGACTCAGATAGAGATAAACACATCTATCATGACTCAGATAGAGATAAACACATCTATCATGACTCAGCTATAAACACATCTATCATGACTCAGCTAGAGATAAACACATCTATCATGACTCAGCTAGAGATAAACACATCTATCATGACTCAGCTAGAGATAAACACATCTATCATGACTCAGCTATAAACACATCTATCATGACTCAGATAGAGATAAACACATCTATCATGACTCAGCTAGAGATAAACACATCTATCATGACTCAGATAGTAGAGATAAAGATATCTATCATGACTCAGATAGAGATAAAGACATCTATCATGACTCAGTTAGAGATAAACACATCTATCATGACTCAGATAGTAGAGATAAACACATCTATCATGACTCAGCTAGAGATAAACACATCTATCATGACTCAGATAGTAGAGATAAAGACATCTATCATGACTCAGATAGAGATAAAGACATCTATCATGACTCAGATAGAGATAAACACATCTATCATGACTCAGATAGTAGAGATAAAGACATCTATCATGACTCAGTTAGAGATAAAGACATCTATCATGACTCAGATAGAGATAAACACATCTATCATGACTCAGATAGTAGAGATAAACACATCTATCATGACTCAGTTAGAGATAAACACGTCTATCATGACGCAGGTTGTGCTGGAGAAGATTGTCTGGTATATATCTGACCAACAGGGTTACAATTACTCTCATTAACTAAATCTAACATAATTATTATAACTACATTTATTTTCTTATTTCAGGACGACGCTGCAGCCAGGCTCCTCCCACATTGAGATCCTTCAGCCAATCAACGTCGAGTTGCTCGTCACCAGAAACATGGCCGCCTCCTGGTTCACTAAGATCCCGGGTGTCCAAGTGCAGGGAATCCTACGTTCCCTGAAGGTACCTCAGTGTTTATACTGTGACTCCACTGTTTCTGAGACCAGGGAATCCTATGGTCCCTGAAGGTTCCTAAGTATATTAATCATGACCCAGCTGTTTCTGTGTCCTACAGTCACTGAACTTACATCTTTAAATGTTTGAACTCAGTTGTTTCTCAGACTCAGGAAAGTCTTACGGTCCCTGAAGGTACCTCAGTGTTTAAACCCTCACTCAACAGTTTTCAGTGTCAGTGCTGATGTAGATTAAACTCTGGTTCCTCAGATGAGTCTGGGTGAGGAAGACCTCAGGGTGCTGATGAAGATCCTGGTGGAGAACATCGGGGAAGGAAGTGAAACACACAGCATTGACGCCAAAACACAGGTGGCTCAAGGTAACCAAGTGCATGATGGGATATCTCACTACAGACAAGTTGTATATAAAACCTCCCAGCTGAATCAGCTTCACTAATACACCTCAGAATAAGAGTTTTAACCTCAAGTGTCGCTCCTCAGAGAGGGCTGGGCATCCTGAGCAGCAGGTGGAGCAGTCGTCCAATCAGACAGGGTCTGACAGCGCCTCACATGCAACCAATGGCGCTCTGACAGAGAACACCGTCAACGTCCTGCTGAACTTCGAAATCAAAGAGGTAGGTTTCTGCTGACTCATTATCATCACACTGGTTTTCCTGACACTCAGCAGTTCTGGTTCTTCTGGTCCTGGTTCAGGTTCTGCTGACGCTGAAGAAGCAGGAAGTGGCGTTCCTGGTGTTCCAGGCGGCTCAGCTGGGCATCAACACCAAAGTGAGGAAGTTTGACACGGTGGCAACAACCTTCATCAACCAGATCTCCCTGAGCTGCCCAGAGTTCAAAGGTCAGAGTACACTTGATCTAGCACTAGTGTTAGCATCGCACACACACACACACAGACATCAAACTAAAGAACAGATCATGATTTCATGCAATCACAATTCAAGATAAGATATGACGTACTTTATTGATCCCAAGTTGGGAAATGTTTGCGTTGCAGCAGCATCAAAAGACATGGCATTGTACAATACAAATGTAAAGACTAGAAATAAACAATCCAAAATATAAAACTTCTCAATAGAAATAAAATAGCATTTAAAAGGTAGAAAATATACAATTACGATATGGAGTGAAAACAGCAATGATCATGAATCGTGCAGAGTGCTGCAGCAGCTTGACGGGTTTGGTTCTCGTTTCAGACTCAAGCGGCGCCGCGTTGTGTCTCATCAGCTCCTCGGGGTCCGGATCGGAGCTGCTCAAAGTGCAGTACTTCAAGGTACAATGTAATCTGATTACCAGGGCCCAGGAGTTCAACAACTTTTAATCCCTATCTGATCTGATCAGATTGGGATTTTGGGGAGTTCAAAACCAAAAAAGAGGATTAGGATCACTTTGATATCCGATCAGATCAGGAAATCCAATTCAAGCTTTAATCTGGATCAAATCTTCAAAATGGGTAGTTCAAACCAACAACACAGGATTGGGATCAGTTTAAACCCAAAAAACTGGATTATCCTGATCCCACCAGAGGGGTGGATTTCCAGTGGATTACTAGAGCAAAATGTACTGTACAATTTATTTTAAAATATGTTTCAATTTAAATAAGATGGCAAAATGTGTTAACTGAAATAATACACCATTTTTAGCCTTCACGGGAAATACATTTTATTTTTTCAATTTTTGCTCACGTTTGTGGTGGCCTATTTTATTTTCAACCAAACGTTGATGACATAAATGTTTATGATTGTCAATCACAAATGCAATTTATTAAAAATATCTTCAACAAAAAAAAAGTCCATCTGTCATCACCTTTCAAATTTAAAAATATAATTAGACATTATAGATGTCTCTGCAATGTGGTCTCTTGTCTTCGTTGTATTATTTTTCATGTCCACTAGATGGCGATCGGTAGGATTAAAGCACTGATATTCAGGATCTAGTAATCTTGAAAAGTCGTAATCTGGATCAGGCTGATCCTATCCTGAATTGCTTTGAACTACAGGGACAAAGTCTGGCCGACTTGTCTGATCCTGGATTACAAAAAATGGGATTTCAAAATCTGATCGGATCTGATTGAGATTAAAAGTTTTGAACTCCTGGGCCCTGCTGACTCCCTGTAATCTGATTACCTGGGCCCAGGAGTTCAAAACCTTTAATCTCAATCAGATCCGATCAGATTTTGAAATCCCATTTTTTGTGATCCAGGATCAGACAAGTCGGCCAGACTTTGTCCCTGGAGTTCAAAGCAATTCAGGATAGGATCAGCCTGATCCAGATTACGACTTTTCAAGATTACTAGATCCTGAATATCAGTGCTTTAATCCTACCGATCGCCATCTAGTGGATATGAAAAATAATACAACGAAGACAAGAGACCACATTGCAGAGACATCTATAATGTCTAATTATATTTTTAAATTTGAAAGGTGATGACAGATGGACTTTTTTTTTGTTGAAGATATTTTTAATAAATTGCATTTGTGATTGACAATCATAAACATTTATGTCATCAACGTTTGGTTGAAAATAAAATAGGCCACTGCAAACGTGAGCAAAAAATGGAAAAATAAAATGTCTTTCCCATGAAGGCTAAAGATTGTGTATTAAATTGAAATATATTTTAAAATAAATTGTACAGTACATTTTGCTCTAGTAATCCACTGGAAATCCACCCCTCTGGTGGGATCAGGATAATCCAGTTTTTTGGGATCAAACTGATCCCAATCCTGTGTTGTCGGTTTGAACTACCCATTTTGAAGATTCGATCCAGTTTAAAAATGTGGATTGGATTTCCTGATCTGATCGGATATCAAAGAGATCCTAATCCTGTTTTTTGGTTTTGATGAACTACCCAAAATCCAAATCTGATCTGATCAGATAGGGATTAAAAGTGTTGAACTCCTGGGCCCTGCTGACTGACTGTAATCTGATTACCTGCTGACTCATACTGAGATATCTACTTCCTGTTTCTTCCACAGGCGGACCGCTCCGGACCGAACTTCTCCAGCGCTTACAAAAACACGGAGCAGATGATCAACGTGAGTCCAAACGAGATCCCGTCCTGAGATAAAGAAGCCTCAGGAAATCACAGAAGAAACAGGAAGTCTTTAGTTGTCTTACAGGAAGTCTTTAACTGCATTACAGGAAGTCTTAAGTTGTTTAGTTGTGTTACAGGAAGTCTTTAGTTGTGTGACAGGAAATCTTTAGTTTTATCACAGGAAGTATTTAGTTGTGTCACAGGAAGTCTTTAGTTGTTTAGTTGTGTTACAGGAAGTCTTTAGTTGTGTCACATGAAGTCTTTAGTTGTGTTACAGGAAGTCTTTAGTTGTGTCACAGGAAGTCTTTAGTTGTGTTACAGGAAGTATTTAGTTGTGTAACAGGAAGTCTTAAGTTGTTTAGTTGTGTTACAGGAAGTCTTTAGTTGTATCACAGGAAGTATTTAGTTGTTTAGTTGTGTTACAGGAAGTATTTAGTTGTGTAACAGGAAGTCTTTAGTTGTTTAGTTGTGTTACAGGAAGTCTTTAGTTGTGTTACAGGAAGTATTTAGTTGTGTCACATGAAGTCTTTAGTTGTGTAACAGGAAGTCTTTAGTTGTTTAGTTGTGTTACAGGAAGTCTTTAGTTGTGTTACAGGAAGTCGTTAGTTGTGTCACAGGAAGTCTTTAGTTTTGTTACAGGAAGTCTTTAGTTTTTTAGTTGTCTCACAGGAAGTCTTTAGTTGTGTCACAGAAAGTATTTAGTTGTGTCACAGGAAGTCTTTAGTTGTGTCACAGAAAGTATTTAGTTGTGTCACAGGAAGTCTTTAGTTGTGTTAAAGGAAGTCTTTAGTTGTGTTACAGGAAGTCTTTAGTTGTGTGACAGGAAGTATTTAGTTGTGTCACATGAAGTCTTTAGTTGTGTTACAGGAAGTATTTGGTTGTTTAGTTGTGTTAAAGGAAGTCTTTAGTTGTGTAACAGGAAGTATTTAGTTGTGTCACAGGAAGTCTTTAGTTGTGTGAGAGGAAGTCTTTAGTTGTGTCACATGAAGTCTTTATTTGTGTAACAGGAAGTCTTTAGTTGTTTAGTTGTGTTAAAGGAAGTCTTTAGTTGTGTTACAGGAAGTCTCTAGTTGTGTTACAGGAAGTCTTTAGTTGTTTAGTTGTGTTAAAGGAAGTATTTAGTTGTGTAACAGGAAGTCTTTAGTTGTTTCACAGGAAGTCTTTAGTTGTGTGACAGGAAGTCTTTAGTTGTGTCACAGGAAGTCTTTATTGTGTCACAGGAAGTCTTTAGTTGTTTAGTTGTGTTACAGGAAGTCTTTAGTTGTGTCACAGGAAGTCTTTAGTTGTGTTACAGGAAGTCTTTAGTTGTGTCACAGGAAGTCTTTAGTTGTGTTACAGGAAGTCTTTAGTTGTGTCACAGGAAGTCTTTAGTTGTGTTACAGGAAGTATTTAGTTGTGTAACAGGAAGTCTTAAGTTGTTTAGTTGTGCTACAGGAAGTCTTTAGTTGTATCACAGCAAGTCTTTAGTTGTTTAGTTGTGTTACAGGAAGTCTTTAGTTGTGTCACATGAAGTCTTTAGTTGTGTTACAGGAAGTCTTTAGTTGTGTCACAGGAAGTCTTTAGTTGTGTTACAGGAAGTATTTAGTTGTGTAACAGGAAGTCTTTAGTTATTTAGTTGTGTTACAGGAAGTCTTTAGTTGTGTTACAGGAAGTCGTTAGTTGTGTCACAGGAAGTCTTTAGTTTTGTTACAGGAAGTCTTTAGTTGTTTAGTTGTCTCACAGGAAGTCTTTAGTTGTGTTACAGGAAGTCTTTAGTTGTGTCACAGAAAGTATTTAGTTGTGTCACAGGAAGTCTTTAGTTGTGTTAAAGGAAGTCTTTAGTTGTGTTAAAGGAAGTCTTTAGTTGTGTTAAAGGAAGTCTTTAGTTGTGTTAAAGGAAGTCTTTAGTTGTGTTACAGGAAGTCTTTAGTTGTGTTAAAGGAAGTCTTTAGTTGTGTTAAAGGAAGTCTTTAGTTGTGTTACAGGAAGTCTTTAGTTGTGTTAAAGGAAGTCTTTAGTTGTGTTACAGGAAGTATTTGGTTGTTTAGTTGTGTTAAAGGAAGTCTTTAGTTGTGTAACAGGAAGTCTTTAGTTGTGTCACAAGAAGTCTTTAGTTGTGTAACAGGAAGTCTTTAGTTGTTTAGTTGTGTGAAAGGAAGTCTTTAGTTGTGTTACAGGAAGTCTTTATTTGTGTAACAGGAAGTCTTTAGTTGTTTAGTTGTGTGAAAGGAAGTCTTTAGTTGTGTTACAGGAAGTCTTTATTTGTGTAACAGGAAGTCTTTAGTTGTTTAGTTGTGTGAAAGGAAGTCTTTAGTTGTGTTACAGGAAGTCTCTAGTTGTGTTACAGGAAGTCTTTAGTTGTGTGAGAGGAAGTCTTTAGTTGTGTCACATGAAGTCTTTATTTGTGTAACAGGAAGTCTTTAGTTGTTTAGTTGTGTGAAAGGAAGTCTTTAGTTGTGTTACAGGAAGTCTCTAGTTGTGTTACAGGAAGTCTTTAGTTGTTTAGTTGTGTTAAAGGAAGTCTTTAGTTGTGTAACAGGAAGTCTTTAGTTGTTTCACAGGAAGTCTTTAGTTGTGTGACAGGAAGTCTTTAGTTGTGTCACAGGAAGTATTTAGTTGTCTTTCAGGAAGTATTTAGTTGTTTAGTTGTGTTACAGGAAGTATTTAGTTGTGTCACATGAAGTCTTTAGTTGTGTTACAGGAAGTCTTTAGTTGTGTCACAGCAAGTCTTTAGTTGTCTTTCAGGAAGTATTTAGTTGCATTACAGGAAGTCTTT
>NW_027639511.1:0-1000 GCF_949606895.1 Notothenia rossii | reverse complement strand
CGGGGTTTAAGGGGAATGGCCATGTGGCAGCTTCGCCAGGCCCTCAACTTATCAGACTAACATCACCAGCGTCAGGCTCTCAGTTCAGTTTTGGGGGATGGGTATCCAATCTCCATGCAGTGTTGGTGGATTGTTATGTAATCATCACTCAATGTTCTATGTATATCTGTGTAGTAATGAGGCACGAGCCTAGACGCCAAACTAAAATGATATGCTGCTTCTAATAAACATATCAAGAAACAAGTGAGTTTTCTGACTGAAATGAGGCGAAGCCTGCGAGCTAGTTCAGGCAGTCAACTCGCCAATGATAGATCAACACGTGACGCGGCTCGTCCCTCTTACAACCAACCAAACACATTCTCCTAAACATGCCGCTCGATTTAAGCTGCCAGATCTGCCTGCCTCTGCCTTGCTAATGTTGCTGCTGCTACGACTGCTATCATGTTGCTACTGCTCGCCTCCCCCAGCTTCCACCTGTAGAATCGGGAATAGTTATCTATTCATCACTCAATTCTCTATGTAAATCTGTGCAATGATGAGGCCCGAGCCTATTGAAGCCAAACTTAAACTATAGGTTGCTTTTAATAAACATATCAAGAAACACACGAGTTGTGTGACTGGAATAAGATTTAGACAAAATTGCCCCCAATGCTTTAATGTAATAAACTGGATATGACAATATATTCTGGGAAATTAATGACAGAACTTCAAAGTAGTAATAAAAAATAAGCTTAAAATGAACTATCTGATTCTGTACCTGGACCCATGACTCTGTGGATAAAGCGTGACATGAGGAGGTGCACTGGCTCCAGATGTTGAACAGATGTGTACGGACGCAGTGGGGGAAACTGTTACTTGATGCTTGAGTGGCGGCTGAGGTTCGCTGCTGAACCAGCTGCATGCCTTCAGCAGTTTAACACATCAGCCTGCTGCTGGGAGTCTGTTACTGCCAGGTTTCTCTTTGAGCCTGAGCTCCCCCTGCTGGTCTGAGCAACACCTG
>NW_027639512.1:0-1000 GCF_949606895.1 Notothenia rossii | reverse complement strand
GTGTACTAACCAGAGTTAGGAAAAGGGACCACATTACTCCTGTTCTGGCTGCCTTACACTGGCTCCCTATAGAACACAGGATAGAATTTAAATTCTTCTTCTCGCCTTCAAAGCCCTTAATGGGCAGGCGCCATCTTACCTTAAATAACTCGTTATACCCTACTGTCCTACTAGGGCATTGCCTTCTAAGAATGCAGGGTTGTTGCTTGTTCCTAGAGTCTCTAAAAGTACAATGGGAGCCAGAGCCTTTTCTTATCAAGCTCCACATTTGTGGAATCAGCTTCCAGTTTGTGTTCAGGCGGCAGGCACCCTATCCGTTTTTAAGAGTGCACTTCAGACCTTCCTTTTTGATAAAGCTTATAGTTAGGGCTGATTCAGCCCCTAGTTTTGCTAATATAGGCTTAGTTTGTTGGGGGACATCTTACTTCTTCCTTCTCTCTGTCTATACCTGTGTACTCTCATGTTCCGATTAACCCAGCTTCCCCAAATGTCTTTCTTTCTGGTGTCTATATGCGCCGGGATCCGGAGTCATGGATGATCCTGTTACTTCCTCCAGGGGGGATCTCACATCTTCTAGGGGGGTCCCCACCTCCTCTAAGATATTTTTTTTAAATGTTGAAGTGAAATGCATCAATCTGCTGCACTTTGAGTACAAAATGAATTTATGAATACAGCTCTCAACACTCATATGAAAGAGAGCTGTATACTTTGCAATACTCCAATCTAACAAATGATTTAAACTGGTTTATTCTTATCTTATGTTACCTAATTAGCATTCTTTCTTTTTATTTATGCATATTTTACTAATCACTCCCCTTTTAAACTGTTTTTTGTACTGTCCTATAGTACACACTGGAATGACTTCTTACTTTATCTATATTAAATAGATTAAAGTGTGCTCTCCCTAGCTCTCTCTCTCTCGCTCGCTCTCTCTCTCTCCTCGCTCTCTCTCTCTCTCTCTCTCTCTCTCTCTCTCTCTCTCTCTCTCTCTCTCTCTCTC
>NW_027639513.1:50000-70805 GCF_949606895.1 Notothenia rossii | reverse complement strand
TAGTCTGGAGCTCGCTGGGTCCCGCAAAATGCTTTAAATCACGATTTTGTCCTTTTCCCCATCACTTTGTTAACGAAGTGGACAGAGGCTGTTTTTTGCCCCTAAAAGTGACTTTTAATGGTGGTTTTTGGCATTTAAATGATGTGTTTTATCATTCTCCAGGGTCCCCGACACAATGAAACTAGTCTGGAGCTCGCTGGGGTCCCGCAAAATGCTTTAATCACGATTTTGTCCTTTTCCCCATCACTTTGTTAACGAAGTGGACAGAGGCTGTTTTTTGCCCCTAAAAGTGACTTTTAATGGTGTTTTTGGCATTTAAATGATGGGTCTTATCATTGTGGAGGGTCCCCAAGACAATGCAACTAGTCTGGAGCTCGCTGGGGTCCCGCAAATGCTTTAATCACGATTTGGTCCATTTCCCCATCAGTTTGTTAACGAAGTGGACAGAGGCTGTTTTTTGCCCCTAAAAGTGACTTTTAATGGTATTTTTTGTATTTAAATGATGTGTTTTATCATTCTCCAGGGTCCCCGACACAATGCACATAGTCTGGAGCTCGCTGGGGTCCCGCAAAATGCTTTAATCACGATTTTGTCCATTTCCCCATCAGTTTGTTAACGAAGTGGACAGAGGCTGTTTTTTGCCCCTAAAAGTGACTTTTAATGGTGTTTTTGGCATTTAAATGATGTGTTTTATCATTCTCCAGGGTCCCCGACACAATGCAACTAGTCTGGAGCTCGCTGGGGTCCCGCAAAATGCTTTAATCACGATTTTGTCCATTTCCCCATCAGTTTGTTAACGAAGTGGACAGAGGCTGTTTTTTGCCCCTAAAAGTGACTTTTAATGGTGTTTTTGGCATTTAAATGATGTGTTTTATCATTATCCAGGGTCCCCGACACAATGAAACTAGTCTGGAGCTCGCTGGGGTCCCGCAAATGCTTTAATCACGATTTGGTCCTTTTCCCCATCAGTTTGTTAACGAAGTGGACAGAGGCTGTTTTTTGCCCCTAAATGTGACTTTTAATGGTGTTTTTTGTATTTAAATGATGGGTTTTATCATTCTCCAGGGTCCCCGACACAATGCACATAGTCTGGAGCTCGCTGGGGTCCCGCAAATGCTTTAATCACGATTTTGTCCTTTTCCCCATCACTTTGTTAACGAAGTGGACAGAGGCTGTTTTTTGCCCCTAAAAGTGACTTTTAATGGTGTTTTTGGCATTTAAATGATGGGTTTTATCATTCTCCAGGGTCCCCGACACAATGAAACTAGTCTGGAGCTCGCTGGGGTCCCGCAAAATGCTTTAATCACGATTTTGTCCTTTTCCCCATCACTTTGTTAACGAAGTGGACAGAGGCTGTTTTTTGCCCCTAAAAGTGACTTTTAATGGTGTTTTTGGCATTTAAATGATGGGTTTTATCATTCTCCAGGGTCCCCGACACAATGAAACTAGTCTGGAGCTCGCTGGGGTCCCGCAAAATGCTTTAATCACGATTTTGTCCATTTCCCCATCAGTTTGTTAACGAAGTGGACAGAGGCTGTTTTTTGCCCCTAAAAGTGACTTTTAATGGTGGGTTTTATATTTAAATGATGTGTTTTATCATTCTCCAGGGTCCCTGACACAATGCACATAGTCTGGAGCTCGCTGGGGTCCCGAAATGCTTTAATCACGATTTGGTCCATTTCCCCATCAGTTTGTTAACGAAGTGGACAGAGGCTGTTTTTTGCCCCTAAAAGTGACTTTTAATGGTGTTTTTTGTATTTAAATGATGTGTTTTATCATTCTCCAGGGTCCCCGACACAATGAAACTAGTCTGGAGCTCGCCGGGGTCCCGCAAAATGCTTTAATCACGATTTTGTCCTTTTCCCCATCACTTTGTTAACGAAGTGGACAGAGGCTGTTTTTTTGCCCCTAAAAGTGACTTTTAATGGTGTTTTGGCATTTAAATGATGGGTTTTATCTTTCTCCAGGGTCCCCGACACAATGAAACTAGTCTGGAGCTCGCTGGGGTCCCGCAATGCTTTAATCACGATTTGGTCCATTTCCCCATCAGTTTGTTAACGAAGTGGACAGAGGCTGTTTTTGCCCCTAAAAGTGACTTTTAATGGTGTTTTTTGTATTTAAATGATGGGTCTTATCATTGTGGAGGGTCCCCAAGACAATGCAACTAGTCTGGAGCTCGCTGGGGTCCCGCAAATGCTTTAATCACACTTTTGTCCATTTGCCTATCAGTTTGTTAACGAAGTGGACAGAGCTGTTTTTTGCCCCTAAAAGTGACTTTTAATGGCTGGGTTTTATATTTAAATGATGTGTTTTAATCATTCTCCAGGGTCCCGACACAATGCACATAGTCTGGAGCTCGCTGGGGTCCCGCAAAATGCTTTAATCACGATTTGTCATTTCCCCATCAGTTTGTTAACGAAGTGGACAGAGGCTGTTTTTTGCCCCTAAAAGTGAATTTTAATGGTGTTTTTGGCATTTAAATGATGGGTTTTATCTTTCTCCAGGGTCCCCGACACATGAAACTAGTCTGGAGCTCGCTGGGTCCCGCAAAATGCTTTAATCACGATTTTGTCCTTTTCCCCATCACTTTGTTAACGAAGTGGACAGAGGCTGTTTTTTGCCCCTAAAAGTGACTTTTAATGGTGTTTTTGGCATTTAAATGATGGGTTTTATCATTCTCCAGGGTCCCCGACACAATGCACATAGTCTGGAGCTCGCTGGGGTCCCGGAAATGCTTTAATCACGATTTTGTCCATTTCCCATCAGTTTGTTAACGAAGTGGACAGAGGCTGTTTTTTGCCCCTAAAAGTGACTTTTAATGGTGGGTTTTATATTTAAATGATGTGTTTTATCATTCTCCAGGTCCCCGACACAATGCACATAGTCTGGAGCTCGCTGGGGTCCCGCAAAATGCTTTAATCACGATTTGGTCCATTTCCCCATCAGTTTGTTAACGAGTGGACAGAGGCTGTTTTTTGCCCTAAAAGTGACTTTTAATGGTGTTTTTTATATTTAAATGATGTGTTTTATCATTCTCCAGGGTCCCCGACACAATGCACATAGTCTGGAGCTCGCTGGGGTCCCGCAAAATTGCTTTAATCACGATTTTGTCCTTTTCCCCATCACTTTGTTAACGAAGTGGACAGAGGCTGTTTTTTGCCCCTAAAAGTGACTTTTAATGGTGTTTTTGGCATTTAAATGATGGGTTTTATCATTCTCCAGGGTCCCCGACACAATGAAACTAGTCTGGAGCTCGCTGGGTCCCGCAAATGCTTTAATCACGATTTTGTCCTTTTCCCCATCACTTTGTTAACGAAGTGGACAGAGGCTGTTTTTTGCCCTAAAAGTGACTTTTAATGGTGTTTTTGGCATTTAAATGATGGGTTTTATCTTTCTCCAGGGTCCCCGACACAATGAAACTAGTCTGGAGCTCGCTGGGGTCCGCAAATGCTTTAATCACGATTTGGTCCATTTCCCCATCACTTTGTTAACGAAGTGGACAGAGGCTGTTTTTTGCCCCTAAAAGTGACTTTTAATGGTGTTTTGGCATTTAATGATTGGTCTTATCATTGTGGAGGGTCCCCAAGACAATGCAACTAGTCTGGAGCTCGCTGGGGTCCCGCAAATGCTTTAATCACGATTTGGTCCATTTCCCATCAGTTTGTTAACGAAGTGGACAGAGGGCTGTTTTTTGCCCTAAAAGTGACTTTTAATGGTATTTTTTGTATTAAATGATGTGTTTTATCATTCTCCAGGGTCCCCGACACAATGCACATAGTCTGGAGCTCGCTGGGGTCCCGCAAAATGCTTAATCACGATTTTGTCCATTTCCCCATCAGTTTGTTAACGAAGTGGACAGAGGCTGTTTTTTGCCCCTGAAAGTGACTTTTAATGGTGTTTTGGCATTTAAATGATGTGTTTTATCATTCTCCAGGGTCCCCGACACAATGCAACTAGTCTGGAGCTCGCTGGGGTCCCGCAAAATGCTTTAATCACGATTTTGTCCATTTCCCCATCAGTTTGTTAACGAAGTGGACAGAGGCTGTTTTTTGCCCCTAAAAGTGACTTTTAATGGTGTTTTTGGCATTTAAATGATGTGTTTTATCATTTATCCAGGGTCCCCGACACAATGAAACTAGTCTGGAGCTCGCTGGGGTCCCGCAAATGCTTTAATCACGATTTGGTCCTTTTCCCCATCAGTTTGTTAACGAAGTGGACAGAGGCTGTTTTTTGCCCCTAAATGTGACTTTTAATGGTGTTTTTTGTATTTAAATGATGGGTTTTATCATTCTCCAGGGTCCCCGACACAATGCACATAGTCTGGAGCTCGCTGGGGTCCCGCAAATGCTTTAATCACGATTTTGTCCTTTTCCCCATCACTTTGTTAACGAAGTGGACAGAGGCTGTTTTTTGCCCCTAAAAGTGACTTTTAATGGTGTTTTTGGCATTTAAATGATGGGTTTTATCATTCTCCAGGGTCCCCGACACAATGCACATAGTCTGGAGCTCGCTGGGGTCCCGGAAATGCTTTAATCACGATTTTGTCCATTTCCCCATCAGTTTGTTAACGAAGTGGACAGAGGCTGTTTTTTGCCCCTAAAAGTGACTTTTAATGGTGGGTTTTATATTTAAATGATGTGTTTTATCATTCTCCAGGGTCCCCGACACAATGCACATAGTCTGGAGCTCGCTGGGGTCCCGCAAATGCTTTAATCACGATTTTGTCCTTTTCCCATCACTTTGTTAACGAAGTGGACAGAGGCTGTTTTTTGCCCCTAAAGTGACTTTTAATGGTGTTTTTGGCATTTAAATGATGGGTTTTATCTTTCTCCAGGGTCCCCGACACAATGAAACTAGTCTGGAGCTCGCTGGGGTCCCGCAAATGCTTTAATCACGATTTGGTCATTTCCCCATCAGTTGTTAACGAAGTGGACAGAGGCTGTTTTTTGCCCCTAAAAGTGACTTTTAATGGTGTTTTTTGTATTTAAATGATGGGTCTTATCATTGTGGAGGTCCCCAGACAATGCACTAGTCTGGAGCTCGCTGGGGTCCCGCAATGCTTTAATCACACTTTTGTCCATTTGCCTATCAGTTTGTTAACGGAAGTGGACAGAGGCTGTTTTTTGCCCCTAAAAGTGACTTTTAATGGTGGGTTTTATATTTAAATGATGTGTTTTATCATTCTCCAGGGTCCCCGACACAATGCACATAGTCTGGAGCTCGCTGGGGTCCCGCAAAATGCTTTAATCACGATTTGGTCCATTTCCCCATCAGTTTGTTAACGAAGTGGACAGAGGCTGTTTTTTTTTGCCCCTAAAAGTGACTTTTAATGGTGTTTTTGGCATTTAAATGATGGGTTTTATCTTTCTCCAGGGTCCCCGACACAATGAAACTAGTCTGGAGCTCGCTGGGGTCCCGCAAATGCTTTAAATCACGATTTTGTCCTTTTCCCCATCACTTTGTTAACGAAGTGGACAGAGGCCTGTTTTTTGCCCTAAAAGTGACTTTTAATGGTGTTTTTGGCATTAAATGATGGGTTTTATCATTCTCCAGGGTCCCCGACACAATGCACATAGTCTGGAGCTCGCTGGGGTCCCGGAAATGCTTTAATCACGATTTTGTCCATTTCCCCATCAGTTTGTTAACGAAGTGGACAGAGGCTGTTTTTTGCCCCTAAAAGTGACTTTTAATGGTGGGTTTTATATTTAAATGATGTGTTTTATCATTCTCCAGGGTCCCCGACACAATGCACATAGTCTGGAGCTCGCTGGGGTCCCGCAAAATGCTTTAATCACGATTTGGTCCATTTCCCCATCAGTTTGTTAACGAAGTGGACAGAGGCTGTTTTTTGCCCCTAAAAGTGACTTTTAATGGTGTTTTTGGCATTTAAATGATGGGTTTTATCTTTCTCCAGGGTCCCCGACACAATGAAACTAGTCTGGAGCTCGCTGGGGTCCCGCAAAATGCTTTAATCACGATTTTGTCCTTTTCCCCATCAGTTTGTTAACGAAGTGGACAGAGGCTGTTTTTTGCCCCTAAAAGTGACTTTTAATGGTGTTTTTTGTATTTAAATGATGTGTTTTATCATTCTCCAGGGTCCCCGACACAATGAAACTAGTCTGGAGCTCGCTGGGGTCCCGCAAAATGCTTTAATCACGATTTTGTCCTTTTCCCCATCACTTTGTTAACGAAGTGGACAGAGGCTGTTTTGTGCCCCTAAAAGTGACTTTTAATGGTGTTTTTGGCATTTAAATGATGGGTTTTATCATTCTCCAGGGTCCCCGACACAATGCACATAGTCTGGAGCTCGCTGGGGTCCCGCAAAATGCTTTAATCACGATTTTGTCCTTTTCCCCATCACTTTGTTAACGAAGTGGACAGAGGCTGTTTTTTGCCCCTAAAAGTGACTTTTAATGGTGTTTTTGGCATTTAAATGATGTGTTTTATCATTCTCCAGGGTCCCCGACACAATGAAACTAGTCTGGAGCTCGCTGGGGTCCCGCAAAATGCTTTAATCACGATTTTGTCCTTTTCCCCATCACTTTGTTAACGAAGTGGACAGAGGCTGTTTTTTGCCCCTAAAAGTGACTTTTAATGGTGTTTTTGGCATTTAAATGATGGGTCTTATCATTGTGGAGGGTCCCCAAGACAATGCAACTAGTCTGGAGCTCGCTGGGGTCCCGCAAATGCTTTAATCACGATTTGGTCCATTTCCCCATCAGTTTGTTAACGAAGTGGACAGAGGCTGTTTTTTGCCCCTAAAAGTGACTTTTAATGGTATTTTTTGTATTTAAATGA
This sequence comes from Notothenia rossii, assembly GCF_949606895.1. Taxonomy (NCBI): domain Eukaryota; kingdom Metazoa; phylum Chordata; class Actinopteri; order Perciformes; family Nototheniidae; genus Notothenia; species Notothenia rossii. Next base: position 64,007 of record NW_027639513.1, on the reverse strand, counting down.
TGTGTTTTATCATTCTCCAGGGTCCCCGACACAATGCACATAGTCTGGAGCTCGCTGGGGTCCCGCAAAATGCTTTAATCACGATTTTGTCCATTTCCCCATCAGTTTGTTAACGAAGTGGACAGAGGCTGTTTTTTGCCCCTAAAAGTGACTTTTAATGGTGTTTTTGGCATTTAAATGATGTGTTTTATCATTCTCCAGGGTCCCCGACACAATGCAACTAGTCTGGAGCTCGCTGGGGTCCCGCAAAATGCTTTAATCACGATTTTGTCCATTTCCCCATCAGTTTGTTAACGAAGTGGACAGAGGCTGTTTTTTGCCCCTAAAAGTGACTTTTAATGGTGTTTTTGGCATTTAAATGATGTGTTTTATCATTATCCAGGGTCCCCGACACAATGAAACTAGTCTGGAGCTCGCTGGGGTCCCGCAAATGCTTTAATCACGATTTGGTCCTTTTCCCCATCAGTTTGTTAACGAAGTGGACAGAGGCTGTTTTTTGCCCCTAAATGTGACTTTTAATGGTGTTTTTTGTATTTAAATGATGGGTTTTATCATTCTCCAGGGTCCCCGACACAATGCACATAGTCTGGAGCTCGCTGGGGTCCCGCAAATGCTTTAATCACGATTTTGTCCTTTTCCCCATCACTTTGTTAACGAAGTGGACAGAGGCTGTTTTTTGCCCCTAAAAGTGACTTTTAATGGTGTTTTTGGCATTTAAATGATGGGTTTTATCATTCTCCAGGGTCCCCGACACAATGAAACTAGTCTGGAGCTCGCTGGGGTCCCGCAAAATGCTTTAATCACGATTTTGTCCTTTTCCCCATCACTTTGTTAACGAAGTGGACAGAGGCTGTTTTTTGCCCCTAAAAGTGACTTTTAATGGTGTTTTTGGCATTTAAATGATGGGTTTTATCATTCTCCAGGGTCCCCGACACAATGAAACTAGTCTGGAGCTCGCTGGGGTCCCGCAAAATGCTTTAATCACGATTTTGTCCATTTCCCCATCAGTTTGTTAACGAAGTGGACAGAGGCTGTTTTTTGCCCCTAAAAGTGACTTTTAATGGTGGGTTTTATATTTAAATGATGTGTTTTATCATTCTCCAGGGTCCCTGACACAATGCACATAGTCTGGAGCTCGCTGGGGTCCCGGAAATGCTTTAATCACGATTTGGTCCATTTCCCCATCAGTTTGTTAACGAAGTGGACAGAGGCTGTTTTTTGCCCCTAAAAGTGACTTTTAATGGTGTTTTTTGTATTTAAATGATGTGTTTTATCATTCTCCAGGGTCCCCGACACAATGAAACTAGTCTGGAGCTCGCCGGGGTCCCGCAAAATGCTTTAATCACGATTTTGTCCTTTTCCCCATCACTTTGTTAACGAAGTGGACAGAGGCTGTTTTTTGCCCCTAAAAGTGACTTTTAATGGTGTTTTTGGCATTTAAATGATGGGTTTTATCTTTCTCCAGGGTCCCCGACACAATGAAACTAGTCTGGAGCTCGCTGGGGTCCCGCAAATGCTTTAATCACGATTTGGTCCATTTCCCCATCAGTTTGTTAACGAAGTGGACAGAGGCTGTTTTTTGCCCCTAAAAGTGACTTTTAATGGTGTTTTTTGTATTTAAATGATGGGTCTTATCATTGTGGAGGGTCCCCAAGACAATGCAACTAGTCTGGAGCTCGCTGGGGTCCCGCAAATGCTTTAATCACACTTTTGTCCATTTGCCTATCAGTTTGTTAACGAAGTGGACAGAGGCTGTTTTTTGCCCCTAAAAGTGACTTTTAATGGTGGGTTTTATATTTAAATGATGTGTTTTATCATTCTCCAGGGTCCCCGACACAATGCACATAGTCTGGAGCTCGCTGGGGTCCCGCAAAATGCTTTAATCACGATTTGGTCCATTTCCCCATCAGTTTGTTAACGAAGTGGACAGAGGCTGTTTTTTGCCCTAAAAGTGACTTTTAATGGTGTTTTTGGCATTTAAATGATGGGTTTTATCTTTCTCCAGGGTCCCCGACACAATGAAACTAGTCTGGAGCTCGCTGGGGTCCCGCAAAATGCTTTAATCACGATTTTGTCCTTTTCCCCATCACTTTGTTAACGAAGTGGACAGAGGCTGTTTTTTGCCCCTAAAAGTGACTTTTAATGGTGTTTTTGGCATTTAAATGATGGGTTTTATCATTCTCCAGGGTCCCCGACACAATGCACATAGTCTGGAGCTCGCTGGGGTCCCGGAAATGCTTTAATCACGATTTTGTCCATTTTCCCATCAGTTTGTTAACGAAGTGGACAGAGGCTGTTTTTTGCCCCTAAAAGTGACTTTTAATGGTGGGTTTTATATTTAAATGATGTGTTTTATCATTCTCCAGGGTCCCCGACACAATGCACATAGTCTGGAGCTCGCTGGGGTCCCGCAAAATGCTTTAATCACGATTTGGTCCATTTCCCCATCAGTTTGTTAACGAAGTGGACAGAGGCTGTTTTTTGCCCCTAAAAGTGACTTTTAATGGTGTTTTTTATATTTAAATGATGTGTTTTATCATTCTCCAGGGTCCCCGACACAATGCACATAGTCTGGAGCTCGCTGGGGTCCCGCAAAATGCTTTAATCACGATTTTGTCCTTTTCCCCATCACTTTGTTAACGAAGTGGACAGAGGCTGTTTTTTGCCCCTAAAAGTGACTTTTAATGGTGTTTTTGGCATTTAAATGATGGGTTTTATCATTCTCCAGGGTCCCCGACACAATGAAACTAGTCTGGAGCTCGCTGGGGTCCCGCAAAATGCTTTAATCACGATTTTGTCCTTTTCCCCATCACTTTGTTAACGAAGTGGACAGAGGCTGTTTTTTGCCCCTAAAAGTGACTTTTAATGGTGTTTTTGGCATTTAAATGATGGGTTTTATCTTTCTCCAGGGTCCCCGACACAATGAAACTAGTCTGGAGCTCGCTGGGGTCCCGCAAATGCTTTAATCACGATTTGGTCCATTTCCCCATCACTTTGTTAACGAAGTGGACAGAGGCTGTTTTTTGCCCCTAAAAGTGACTTTTAATGGTGTTTTTGGCATTTAAATGATGGGTCTTATCATTGTGGAGGGTCCCCAAGACAATGCAACTAGTCTGGAGCTCGCTGGGGTCCCGCAAATGCTTTAATCACGATTTGGTCCATTTCCCCATCAGTTTGTTAACGAAGTGGACAGAGGCTGTTTTTTGCCCCTAAAAGTGACTTTTAATGGTATTTTTTGTATTTAAATGATGTGTTTTATCATTCTCCAGGGTCCCCGACACAATGCACATAGTCTGGAGCTCGCTGGGGTCCCGCAAAATGCTTTAATCACGATTTTGTCCATTTCCCCATCAGTTTGTTAACGAAGTGGACAGAGGCTGTTTTTTGCCCTGAAAGTGACTTTTAATGGTGTTTTTGGCATTTAAATGATGTGTTTTATCATTCTCCAGGGTCCCCGACACAATGCAACTAGTCTGGAGCTCGCTGGGGTCCCGCAAAATGCTTTAATCACGATTTTGTCCATTTCCCCATCAGTTTGTTAACGAAGTGGACAGAGGCTGTTTTTTGCCCCTAAAAGTGACTTTTAATGGTGTTTTTGGCATTTAAATGATGTGTTTTATCATTATCCAGGGTCCCCGACACAATGAAACTAGTCTGGAGCTCGCTGGGGTCCCGCAAATGCTTTAATCACGATTTGGTCCTTTTCCCCATCAGTTTGTTAACGAAGTGGACAGAGGCTGTTTTTTGCCCCTAAATGTGACTTTTAATGGTGTTTTTTGTATTTAAATGATGGGTTTTATCATTCTCCAGGGTCCCCGACACAATGCACATAGTCTGGAGCTCGCTGGGGTCCCGCAAATGCTTTAATCACGATTTTGTCCTTTTCCCCATCACTTTGTTAACGAAGTGGACAGAGGCTGTTTTTTGCCCCTAAAAGTGACTTTTAATGGTGTTTTTGGCATTTAAATGATGGGTTTTATCATTCTCCAGGGTCCCCGACACAATGCACATAGTCTGGAGCTCGCTGGGGTCCCGGAAATGCTTTAATCACGATTTTGTCCATTTCCCCATCAGTTTGTTAACGAAGTGGACAGAGGCTGTTTTTTGCCCCTAAAAGTGACTTTTAATGGTGGGTTTTATATTTAAATGATGTGTTTTATCATTCTCCAGGGTCCCCGACACAATGCACATAGTCTGGAGCTCGCTGGGGTCCCGCAAAATGCTTTAATCACGATTTGGTCCTTTTCCCCATCAGTTTGTTAACAAAGTGGACAGAGGCTGTTTTTTGCCCCTAAAAGTGACTTTTAATGGTGTTTTTGGCATTTAAATGATGGGTCTTATCATTATCCAGGGTCCCCGACACAATGAAACTAGTCTGGAGCTCGCTGGGGTCCCGGAAATGCTTTAATCACGATTTGGTCCATTTCCCCATCAGTTTGTTAACGAAGTGGACAGAGGCTGTTTTTTGCCCCTAAAAGTGACTTTTAATGGTGTTTTTGGCATTTAAATGATGGGTTTTATCATTCTCCAGGGTCCCCGACACAATGCAATTAGTCTGGAGCTCGCTGGGGTCCTTCAAAATGCTTTAATCACGATTTGGTCCTTTTCCCCATCAGTTTGTTAACGAAGTGGACAGAGGCTGTTTTTTGCCCCTAAAAGTGACTTTTAATAGTGTTTTTGGCATTTAAATGATGGGTTTTATCTTTCTCCAGGGTCCCCGACACAATGAAACTAGTCTGGAGCTCGCTGGGGTCCCGCAAATGCTTTAATCACGATTTGGTCCATTTCCCCATCACTTTGTTAACGAAGTGGACAGAGGCTGTTTTTTGCCCCTAAAAGTGACTTTTAATGGTGTTTTTTGTATTTAAATGATGTGTTTTATCATTCTCCAGGGTCCCCGACACAATGCACATAGTCTGGAGCTCGCTGGGGTCCCGCAAAATGCTTTAATCACGATTTTGTCCATTTCCCCATCAGTTTGTTAACGAAGTGGACAGAGGCTGTTTTTTGCCCCTGAAAGTGACTTTTAATGGTGTTTTTGGCATTTAAATGATGTGTTTTATCATTCTCCAGGGTCCCCGACACAATGCAACTAGTCTGGAGCTCGCTGGGGTCCCGCAAAATGCTTTAATCACGATTTTGTCCATTTCCCCATCAGTTTGTTAACGAAGTGGACAGAGGCTGTTTTTTGCCCCTAAAAGTGACTTTTAATGGTGTTTTTGGCATTTAAATGATGTGTTTTATCATTATCCAGGGTCCCCGACACAATGAAACTAGTCTGGAGCTCGCTGGGGTCCCGCAAATGCTTTAATCACGATTTGGTCCTTTTCCCCATCAGTTTGTTAACGAAGTGGACAGAGGCTGTTTTTTGCCCCTAAATGTGACTTTTAATGGTGTTTTTTGTATTTAAATGATGGGTTTTATCATTCTCCAGGGTCCCCGACACAATGCACATAGTCTGGAGCTCGCTGGGGTCCCGCAAATGCTTTAATCACGATTTTGTCCTTTTCCCCATCACTTTGTTAACGAAGTGGACAGAGGCTGTTTTTTGCCCCTAAAAGTGACTTTTAATGGTGTTTTTGGCATTTAAATGATGGGTTTTATCATTCTCCAGGGTCCCCGACACAATGCACATAGTCTGGAGCTCGCTGGGGTCCCGGAAATGCTTTAATCACGATTTTGTCCATTTCCCCATCAGTTTGTTAACGAAGTGGACAGAGGCTGTTTTTTGCCCCTAAAAGTGACTTTTAATGGTGGGTTTTATATTTAAATGATGTGTTTTATCATTCTCCAGGGTCCCCGACACAATGCACATAGTCTGGAGCTCTCTGGGGTCCCGCAAAATGCTTTAATCACGATTTGGTCCTTTTCCCCATCAGTTTGTTAACGAAGTGGACAGAGGCTGTTTTTTGCCCCTAAAAGTGACTTTTAATGGTGTTTTTGGCATTTAAATGATGGGTCTTATCATTATCCAGGGTCCCCGACACAATGAAACTAGTCTGGAGCTCGCTGGGGTCCCGGAAATGCTTTAATCACGATTTGGTCCATTTCCCCATCAGTTTGTTAACGAAGTGGACAGAGGCTGTTTTTTGCCCCTAAAAGTGACTTTTAATGGTGTTTTTGGCATTTAAATGATGGGTTTTATCATTCTCCAGGGTCCCCGACACAATGCAACTAGTCTGGAGCTCGCTGGGGTCCTTCAAAATGCTTTAATCACGATTTGGTCCTTTTCCCCATCAGTTTGTTAACGAAGTGGACAGAGGCTGTTTTTTGCCCCTAAAAGTGACTTTTAATAGTGTTTTTGGCATTTAAATGATGGGTTTTATCTTTCTCCAGGGTCCCCGACACAATGAAACTAGTCTGGAGCTCGCTGGGGTCCCGCAAATGCTTTAATCACGATTTGGTCCATTTCCCCATCACTTTGTTAACGAAGTGGACAGAGGCTGTTTTTTGCCCCTAAAAGTGACTTTTAATGGTGTTTTTTGTATTTAAATGATGTGTTTTATCATTCTCCAGGGTCCCCGACACAATGCACATAGTCTGGAGCTCGCTGGGGTCCCGCAAAATGCTTTAATCACGATTTTGTCCTTTTCCCCATCACTTTGTTAACAAAGTGGACAGAGGCTGTTTTTTGCCCCTAAAAGTGACTTTTAATGGTGTTTTTGGCATTTAAATGATGGGTTTTATCTTTCTCCAGGGTCCCCGACACAATGAAACTAGTCTGGAGCTCGCTGGGGTCCCGCAAATGCTTTAATCACGATTTGGTCCATTTCCCCATCACTTTGTTAACGAAGTGGACAGAGGCTGTTTTTTGCCCCTAAAAGTGACTTTTAATGGTGTTTTTTGTATTTAAATGATGTGTTTTATCATTCTCCAGGGTCCCCGACACAATGAAACTAGTCTGGAGCTCGCTGGGGTCCCGCAAAATGCTTTAATCACGATTTGGTCCATTTCCCCATCAGTTTGTTAACGAAGTGGACAGAGGCTGTTTTTTGCCCCTAAAAGTGACTTTTAATGGTGTTTTTTGTATTTAAATGATGGGTCTTATCATTGTGGAGGGTCCCCAAGACAATGCAACTAGTCTGGAGCTCGCTGGGGTCCCGGAAATGCTTTAATCACGATTTTGTCCATTTCCCCATCAGTTTGTTAACGAAGTGGACAGAGGCTGTTTTTTGCCCCTAAAAGTGACTTTTAATGGTGGGTTTTATATTTAAATGATGTGTTTTATCATTCTCCAGGGTCCCCGACACAATGCACATAGTCTGGAGCTCGCTGGGGTCCCGCAAAATGCTTTAATCACGATTTGGTCCTTTTCCCCATCAGTTTGTTAACGAAGTGGACAGAGGCTGTTTTTTGCCCCTAAAAGTGACTTTTAATGGTGTTTTTGGCATTTAAATGATGGGTCTTATCATTATCCAGGGTCCCCGACACAATGAAACTAGTCTGGAGCTCGCTGGGGTCCCGGAAATGCTTTAATCACGATTTGGTCCATTTCCCCATCAGTTTGTTAACGAAGTGGACAGAGGCTGTTTTTTGCCCCTAAAAGTGACTTTTAATGGTGTTTTTGGCATTTAAATGATGGGTTTTATCATCTCCAGGGTCCCCGACACAATGCAACTAGTCTGGAGCTCGCTGGGGTCCCGCAAAATGCTTTAATCACGATTTGGTCCTTTTCCCCATCAGTTTGTTAACGAAGTGGACAGAGGCTGTTTTTTGCCCCTAAAAGTGACTTTTAATAGTGTTTTTGGCATTTAAATGATGGGTTTTATCTTTCTCCAGGGTCCCCGACACAATGAAACTAGTCTGGAGCTCGCTGGGGTCCCGCAAATGCTTTAATCACGATTTGGTCCATTTCCCCATCACTTTGTTAACGAAGTGGACAGAGGCTGTTTTTTGCCCCTAAAAGTGACTTTTAATGGTGTTTTTTGTATTTAAATGATGTGTTTTATCATTCTCCAGGGTCCCCGACACAATGAAACTAGTCTGGAGCTCGCTGGGGTCCCGCAAAATGCTTTAATCACGATTTGGTCCATTTCCCCATCAGTTTGTTAACGAAGTGGACAGAGGCTGTTTTTTGCCCCTAAAAGTGACTTTTAATGGTGTTTTTTGTATTTAAATGATGGGTTTTATCATTCTCCAGGGTCCCCGACACAATGAAACTAGTCTGGAGCTCGCTGGGGTCCCGCAAAATGCTTTAATCACGATTTTGTCCTTTTCCCCATCACTTTGTTAACGAAGTGGACAGAGGCTGTTTTTTGCCCCTAAAAGTGACTTTTAATGGTGTTTTTGGCATTTAAATGATGGGTTTTATCTTTCTCCAGGGTCCCCGACACAATGAAACTAGTCTGGAGCTCGCTGGGGTCCCGCAAATGCTTTAATCACGATTTGGTCCATTTCCCCATCACTTTGTTAACGAAGTGGACAGAGGCTGTTTTTTGCCCCTAAAAGTGACTTTTAATGGTATTTTTTGTATTTAAATGATGTGTTTTATCATTCTCCAGGGTCCCCGACACAATGCACATAGTCTGGAGCTCGCTGGGGTCCCGCAAAATGCTTTAATCACGATTTTGTCCATTTCCCCATCAGTTTGTTAACGAAGTGGACAGAGGCTGTTTTTTGCCCCTGAAAGTGACTTTTAATGGTGTTTTTGGCATTTAAATGATGTGTTTTATCATTCTCCAGGGTCCCCGACACAATGCAACTAGTCTGGAGCTCGCTGGGGTCCCGCAAAATGCTTTAATCACGATTTTGTCCATTTCCCCATCAGTTTGTTAACGAAGTGGACAGAGGCTGTTTTTTGCCCCTAAAAGTGACTTTTAATGGTGTTTTTGGCATTTAAATGATGTGTTTTATCATTATCCAGGGTCCCCGACACAATGAAACTAGTCTGGAGCTCGCTGGGGTCCCGCAAATGCTTTAATCACGATTTGGTCCTTTTCCCCATCAGTTTGTTAACGAAGTGGACAGAGGCTGTTTTTTGCCCCTAAATGTGACTTTTAATGGTGTTTTTTGTATTTAAATGATGGGTTTTATCATTCTCCAGGGTCCCCGACACAATGCACATAGTCTGGAGCTCGCTGGGGTCCCGCAAATGCTTTAATCACGATTTTGTCCTTTTCCCCATCACTTTGTTAACGAAGTGGACAGAGGCTGTTTTTTGCCCCTAAAAGTGACTTTTAATGGTGTTTTTGGCATTTAAATGATGGGTTTTATCATTCTCCAGGGTCCCCGACACAATGCACATAGTCTGGAGCTCGCTGGGGTCCCGGAAATGCTTTAATCACGATTTTGTCCATTTCCCCATCAGTTTGTTAACGAAGTGGACAGAGGCTGTTTTTTGCCCCTAAAAGTGACTTTTAATGGTGGGTTTTATATTTAAATGATGTGTTTTATCATTCTCCAGGGTCCCCGACACAATGCACATAGTCTGGAGCTCGCTGGGGTCCCGCAAAATGCTTTAATCACGATTTGGTCCTTTTCCCCATCAGTTTGTTAACGAAGTGGACAGAGGCTGTTTTTTGCCCCTAAAAGTGACTTTTAATGGTGTTTTTGGCATTTAAATGATGGGTCTTATCATTATCCAGGGTCCCCGACACAATGAAACTAGTCTGGAGCTCGCTGGGGTCCTTCAAAATGCTTTAATCACGATTTGGTCCTTTTCCCCATCAGTTTGTTAACGAAGTGGACAGAGGCTGTTTTTTGCCCCTAAAAGTGACTTTTAATAGTGTTTTTGGCATTTAAATGATGGGTTTTATCTTTCTCCAGGGTCCCCGACACAATGAAACTAGTCTGGAGCTCGCTGGGGTCCCGCAAATGCTTTAATCACGATTTGGTCCATTTCCCCATCACTTTGTTAACGAAGTGGACAGAGGCTGTTTTTTGCCCCTAAAAGTGACTTTTAATGGTGTTTTTTGTATTTAAATGATGTGTTTTATCATTCTCCAGGGTCCCCGACACAATGCACATAGTCTGGAGCTCGCTGGGGTCCCGCAAAATGCTTTAATCACGATTTTGTCCTTTTCCCCATCACTTTGTTAACAAAGTGGACAGAGGCTGTTTTTTGCCCCTAAAAGTGACTTTTAATGGTGTTTTTGGCATTTAAATGATGGGTTTTATCTTTCTCCAGGGTCCCCGACACAATGAAACTAGTCTGGAGCTCGCTGGGGTCCCGCAAATGCTTTAATCACGATTTGGTCCATTTCCCCATCACTTTGTTAACGAAGTGGACAGAGGCTGTTTTTTGCCCCTAAAAGTGACTTTTAATGGTGTTTTTTGTATTTAAATGATGTGTTTTATCATTCTCCAGGGTCCCCGACACAATGAAACTAGTCTGGAGCTCGCTGGGGTCCCGCAAAATGCTTTAATCACGATTTGGTCCATTTCCCCATCAGTTTGTTAACGAAGTGGACAGAGGCTGTTTTTTGCCCCTAAAAGTGACTTTTAATGGTGTTTTTTGTATTTAAATGATGTGTTTTATCATTCTCCAGGGTCCCCGACACAATGAAACTAGTCTGGAGCTCGCTGGGGTCCCGCAAAATGCTTTAATCACGATTTGGTCCATTTCCCCATCAGTTTGTTAACGAAGTGGACAGAGGCTGTTTTTTGCCCCTAAAAGTGACTTTTAATGGTGTTTTTTGTATTTAAATGATGGGTCTTATCATTGTGGAGGGTCCCCAAGACAATGCAACTAGTCTGGAGCTCGCTGGGGTCCCGGAAATGCTTTAATCACGATTTTGTCCATTTCCCCATCAGTTTGTTAACGAAGTGGACAGAGGCTGTTTTTTGCCCCTAAAAGTGACTTTTAATGGTGGGTTTTATATTTAAATGATGTGTTTTATCATTCTCCAGGGTCCCCGACACAATGCACATAGTCTGGAGCTCGCTGGGGTCCCGCAAAATGCTTTAATCACGATTTGGTCCTTTTCCCCATCAGTTTGTTAACGAAGTGGACAGAGGCTGTTTTTTGCCCCTAAAAGTGACTTTTAATGGTGTTTTTGGCATTTAAATGATGGGTCTTATCATTATCCAGGGTCCCCGACACAATGAAACTAGTCTGGAGCTCGCTGGGGTCCCGGAAATGCTTTAATCACGATTTGGTCCATTTCCCCATCAGTTTGTTAACGAAGTGGACAGAGGCTGTTTTTTGCCCCTAAAAGTGACTTTTAATGGTGTTTTTGGCATTTAAATGATGGGTTTTATATTTCTCCAGGGTCCCCGACACAATGAAACTAGTCTGGAGCTCGCTGGGGTCCCGCAAAATGCTTTAATCACGATTTGGTCCATTTCCCCATCAGTTTGTTAACGAAGTGGACAGAGGCTGTTTTTTGCCCCTAAAAGTGACTTTTAATGGTGTTTTTTGTATTTAAATGATGTGTTTTATTTTTCTCCAGGGTCCCCGACACAATGAAACTAGTCTGGAGCTCGCTGGGGTCCCGCAAAATGCTTTAATCACGATTTGGTCCTTTTCCCCATCAGTTTGTTAACGAAGTGGACAGAGGCTGTTTTTTTGCCCCTAAAAGTGACTTTTAATGGTGGGTTTTATATTTAAATGATGTGTTTTATCATTCTCCAGGGTCCCCGACACAATGCACATAGTCTGGAGCTCGCTGGGGTCCCGGAAATGCTTTAATCACGATTTGGTCCATTTCCCCATCAGTTTGTTAACGAAGTGGACAGAGGCTGTTTTTTGCCCCTAAAAGTGACTTTTAATGGTGTTTTTGGCATTTAAATGATGGGTCTTATCATTGTGGAGGGTCCCCAAGACAATGCAACTAGTCTGGAGCTCGCTGGGGTCCCGCAAATGCTTTAATCACGATTTTGTCCTTTTCCCCATCAGTTTGTTAACGAAGTGGACAGAGGCTGTTTTTTGCCCCTAAAAGTGACTTTTAATGGTGTTTTTTGTATTTAAATGATGTGTTTTATCATTCTCCAGGGTCCCCGACGCAATGCACATAGTCTGGAGCTCGCTGGGGTCCCGCAAAATGCTTTAATCACGATTTTGTCCTTTTCCCCATCACTTTGTTAACGAAGTGGACAGAGGCTGTTTTTTGCCCCTAAAAGTGACTTTTAATGGTGTTTTTGGCATTTAAATGATGTGTTTTATCATTATCCAGGGTCCCCGACACAATGAAACTAGTCTGGAGCTCGCTGGGGTCCCGCAAAATGCTTTAATCACGATTTTGTCCTTTTCCCCATCACTTTGTTAACGAAGTGGACAGAGGCTGTTTTTTGCCCCTAAAAGTGACTTTTAATGGTGTTTTTGGCATTTAAATGATGTGTTTTATCATTATCCAGGGTCCCCGACACAATGCACATAGTCTGGAGCTCGCTGGGGTCCCGGAAATGCTTTAATCACGATTTGGTCCATTTCCCCATCAGTTTGTTAACGAAGTGGACAGAGGCTGTTTTTTGCCCCTAAAAGTGACTTTTAATGGTGTTTTTTGTATTTAAATGATGTGTTTTATCTTTCTCCAGGGTCCCCGACGCAATGCACATAGTCTGGAGCTCGCTGGGGTCCCGCAAAATGCTTTAATCACGATTTTGTCCTTTTCCCCATCACTTTGTTAACGAAGTGGACAGAGGCTGTTTTTTGCCCCTAAAAGTGACTTTTAATGGTGTTTTTGGCATTTAAATGATGTGTTTTATCATTATCCAGGGTCCCCGACACAATGCACATAGTCTGGAGCTCGCTGGGGTCCCGGAAATGCTTTAATCACGATTTGGTCCATTTCCCCATCAGTTTGTTAACGAAGTGGACAGAGGCTGTTTTTTGCCCCTAAAAGTGACTTTTAATGGTGTTTTTTGTATTTAAATGATGTGTTTTATCATTATCCAGGGTCCCCGACACAATGCACATAGTCTGGAGCTCGCTGGGGTCCCGCAAATGCTTTAATCAGGCGTTTTAACACTTTTCCCCACGAAAATGATTTTTAATTATTTTTTGGGGGCTATATAAATCAAATTCCGGTTAATGCCGAGCACAATTGTACCTTTTACTATTTTAATGTATTTGCATGATATATCTTTGGGCGATAAAAGCGACATATTTGGATGACTTTGTCAGTTTATGGAGCTTATCCCACAAATCCCGGATGATCCGGGCCAAATTTGGGAGCTCATAGGCAGCCTGCCATAGGCCCCCACCCGTGGAATGAAAAAAAAATGAAAGAAAACGGTCAATTATATGTTAAAATAATCAAAAACTGAACTTTTAAAATTACATGGGAGAGGGGATCTGAAAAATTGGAGAAGGGGAAAAGTGTTCGGCGCTTCGGGACGAAGCGCCGAACACTTTTCCCCTACCCCGTTGCAAGGTACAACGGAGAGGGGAATCCAGACTTCCCCTCCTCCGTTGTAAAAAACCGTTCATGTTTTACAAGCTACCTTCTGCACGAAATCGGAAACCCGGTTTTTGAGAGGACTCAGAAAAAAAACGGCTGTGTAACTTCATGGAGGAATTCATCCGCTGTATGTGCACTTTGGCTCGGATACATTTTGTTGCCTGGAGACCCCCCAGCATGGTTCTTACCAAACTTAAAGTTTTTGAACTGGGCTCTGGAGGAAGGTAAGGGGAGTTGACAGGGGACTCAATCCGCCTCATGAGGCACTATTTTCGGATACATTTCAACACTTTTAGCCCTTTTTCATGGTTCTCCAAAAAATAACTCTGACTTTTTCAGAGTGTGGAGGAATGCGAGGGGAGTTGTCAGGGGACTCTACCCGCCTCATGAGGCACTATTTTCGGATACATTTCAACACTTTAAGCCCTTTTTCATGGTTCTCCAAAAAATAACTCTGACTTTTTCAGAGTGTGGAGGAATGCGAGGGGAGTTGACAGGGGACTCAATCCGCCTCATGAGGCACTATTTTCGGATACATTTCAACACTTTTAGCCCTTTTTCATGGTTCTCCAAAAAATAACTCTGACTTTTTCAGAGTGTGGAGGAATGCGAGGGGAGTTGTCAGGGGACTCTACCCGCCTCATGAGGCACTATTTTCGGATACATT